>NC_052317.1:24135074-24372574 GCF_016432855.1 Salvelinus namaycush | reverse complement strand
AGACAGACAGAGAGAGAGAAAGACAGAGAGAGCGTAAGACAGACATAGAGAGCGTATGACAGACAGAAAGAGCGTAAGACAGACAGAAAGAGTGTAAGACAGAGAGAGAGAGACAGACAGACAGAGAGAGAGAGTGAGACAGAGAGAGAGAGTAAGACAGAGAGAGAGAAAGACAGACAGACAGAGAGAGTAAGACAGACAGAGAGAGTAAGAGACAGAGAGAGAGAGAGAAAGTAAGACAGACAGACAGAGAGAGAGAGAGTGAGACAGACAGACAGAGTAAGACAGACAGAGAGAGTAAGACAGACAGAGAGAGAGAGAGTGAGACAGACAGAGAGAGTAAGACAGACAGACAGAGAGAGTAAGACAGACAGAGAGAGAGAGAGTAAGACAGACAGAGAGAGAGAGAGTAAGACAGACAGAGTAAGAGACAGAGAGAGAGAGAGTGTGTGACAAACCATCACCTTCTGAGATATTAACCTAGAAGAGTCCCCTTAGCAAGCTGGTCCTAGGGCTCTGTACACAAACAAACCCCACAGAGCCACAGGACAGCAACAAAACTAAACCATGAGACCCAACTAAATCATGAGAAAACAAAAAGATAATTACTTGACACATTGGAAAGAATTAACAAAAAACAGAGCAAACTAGAATGCTATTTGGCCCTAAACAGAGAGTACACAGTGGCAGAATACCTGACCACTGTGACTGACCCAAACTTAAGGAAAGCTTTGACTATGTACAGACTCAGTGAGCATAGCCTTGTTATTGAGAAAGGCCGCCGTAGGCAGACCTGGCTCTCAAGAGAAGACAGGCTATGTGCACACTGCCCACAAAATGTGGAAACTTAGCTTGACTTCCTAACCTCCTGCCAAATGTATGACCATATTAGAGACACATATTTCCCTCAGATTACACAGACCCACAAAGAATTTGAAAACAATTCCAATTTTGATAAACTCCAATATCTATTTGGTGAAATACCACAGTGTGCTATCACAGCAGCAAGATGTGTGACCTGTTGACACGAGAAAAGGGCAACCAGTGAAGAACAAACCAGTGAAAAACAAACCAGGGAAAAACAAACCAGGGAAAAACAAACCAGGGAAAAACAAACCAGTGAAAAACAAACCAGTGAAAAACAAACCAGGGAAAAACAAACCAGTGAAGAACAAACCAGTGAAAAACAAACCAGTGAAAAACAAACCAGTGAAGAACAAACCAGGGAAAAACAAACCAGGGAAAAACAAACCAGTGAAGAACAAACCAGGGAAGAACAAACCAGGGAAGAACAACCCAGTGAAGAACAACCCAGGGAAAAACAACCCAGTGAAGAACAACCCAGGGAAAAACAACCCAGGGAAAAACAACCCAGGGAAAAACAAACCAGGGAAAAACAAACCAGGGAAAAACAAACCAGGGAAAAACAACCCAGGGAAAAACAACCCAGGGAAAAACAACCCAGGGAAAAACAAACCAGTGAAGAACAAACCAGGGAAAAACAACCCAGGGAAAAACAACCCAGGGAAAAACAACCCAGGGAAAAACAACCCAGTGAAGAACAAACCAGGGAAAAACAAACCAGGGAAAAACAAACCAGTGAAGAACAAACCAGGGAAAAACAAACCAGGGAAAAACAAACCAGTGAAGAACAAACCAGGGAAAAACAAACCAGGGAAAAACAAACCAGGGAAAAACAAACCAGTGAAGAACAAACCAGGGAAAAACAAACCAGTGAAAAACAAACCAGGGAAAAACAAACCAGGGAAAAACAAACCAGGGAAAAACAACCCAGGGAAAAACAACCCAGTGAAGAACAAACCAGGGAAGAACAACCCAGTGAAGAACAACCCAGTGAAGAACAACCCAGTGAAGAACAACCCAGTGAAGAACAACCCAGTGAAGAACAACCCAGTGAAGAACAACCCAGTGAAGAACAACCCAGTGAAGAACAACCCAGTGAAGAACAAACCAGTGAAGAACAAACCAGTTTAAATATATATTTTCCCTTTACTACTTGAACTATTTGCACATCATTACAACACTGTATACAGACATAATATGACATTTGAAATGTCTCTATTCCTTTGAAACTTTTGCAAGTGTAATGTTTACTGTTCATTTTGTATTGTTTGTTTCACTTTTGTTAATTATCTACTTCACTTGCTTTGGCAATGTAAACATATGACCAAGAGACAGAGACCGACAGAGAGAGACAGACCGAGAGAGACCGACCGAACGACCGAGACCGACTGACAGATAGATAGACAGATAGACAGAGACCAAGAGACAGAGACCGACAGAGACAGACAGACAGACAAACCAAGACCGAGAGACAGACCGAACGACCGAGACCGACTGACAGATAGATAGACAGATAGACAGAGACCAAGAGACAGAGACCGACAGAGAGAGACAGACCGAGAGAGACCGACCGAACGACCGAGACCGACTGACAGATAGATAGACAGATAGACAGAGACCAAGAGACAGAGACCGACAGACAGATAGATAGACAGATAGACAGAGACCAAGAGACAGAGACAGACCGACAGAGACAGACCGACAGAGACAGACCGAAAGAGACAGACCGACAGAGACAGACCGACAGAGACAGACCGACAGAGACAGACCGACAGAGACAGACCGACAGAGACAGACCGACAGAGACAGAGTGACAGAGACAGACCGACAGAGACAGACCGACAGAGACAGACCGACAGAGACAGACCGACAGAGACAGACCGACAGAGACAGACCGACAGAGACAGACCGACAGAGACAGACCGACAGAGACAGACCGACAGACAGAGACCAACAGAGACTGAGAGACAGACCGACAGAGACAGAGTGACAGAGACAGACCGAGAGAGACAGACCGAGAGAGACAGACCGAGAGAGACAGACCGACAGAGACAGACCGACAGAGACAGACAGACAGAGACAGACAGACAGAGACAGACCGACAGAGTGACAGAGACAGAGAGAGACAGAGAGAGACCGACAGAGAGACAGCGTGACAGAGAAAGACCGACAGAGGCTGACAGAGACCAAGAGACAAACAGAAACAGACAGAAAGAGAGAGACTGAGAGACCGACAGACCGATAGAGACAGAGTGACAGAAACAGAGTGACAGAGACAGAGAGAGACAGAGAGAGACCGACAGAGAGACAGAGTGACAGAGAAAGACCGACAGAGGCTGACAGAGACCAAGAGACAGACAGAGACCGAGAGACAGACAGACACACCGAGACAGACAGACCGAGACAGACCGAGACAGACAGACAGACAGACAGACCGAGACAGACAGACAGACAGACAGACCGAGACAGACAGAGACAGACCGACAAAGACAGACAGACAGAGACAGACAGACAGAGACAGACAGACAGAGACCGAGACAGATAGACAGAGACCGAGACAGATAGACAGAGACCGAGACAGATAGACAGAGACCGAGACAGATAGACAGAGACCGAGACAGATAGACAGAGACAGACCGAGTGACCGACAGAGAGACAGAGAGAGACAGACCGAGAGAGACAGAGAGACCGAGACAGCGAGACCGAGACAGAGAGACCGAGACAGAGAGACCGAGACAGAGAGACCGAGACAGAGAGACCGAGACAGAGAGACCGACAGAGACAGACCGACAGAGCCCCAGAGACAGACCGACAGACAGAGACCAACAGAGACTGAGAGACAGACCGACAGAGCCCCAGAGACAGACAGAGACCAACAGAGACTGAGAGACAGACCGACAGAGACAGACCGAGAGACCGACAGAGACAGACCGACAGAGCCCCAGAGACAGACCGACAGACAGAGACCAACAGAGACTGAGAGACAGACCAACAGAGACAGACCGAGAGACCGACAGAGACAGACCGACAGAGCCCCAGATACAGACCGACAGACAGAGACCAACAGAGACTGAGAGACAGACCGACAGAGACAGACCGAGAGACCGACAGAGACAGACCGACAGAGCCCCAGAGACAGACCGACAGACAGAGACCAACAGAGACTGAGAGACAGACCGACAGAGATAGACAGAGACCGAGAGACATATAGACAGAGACCGAGTGACCGACAGAGAGAGACAGACCGAGAGAGACAGAGTGACAGAGACAGAGAGAGACCGACAGAGAGACAGACAGACAGACCGAGAGAGACAGAGAGACAGATCGACAGAGATAGACAGAGACCGAGAGACAGATAGACAGAGACCGAGTGACCGACAGAGAGAGACAGACCGAGAGAGACAGAGTGACAGAGACAGAGAGAGACCGACAAAGAGACAGACAGACAGACCGAGAGAGACAGAGAGACAGACCGAGAGAGACAGAAAGAGACTGACAGAGAGACCGACAGAGGCTGACAGAGACCAAGAGACAAACAGAAACAGACAGAGACCGAGAGACAGACAGAGACCGAGAGACAGACAGAGACCGAGAGACAGACAGAGACCGAGAGAGAGACCGAGAAACAGACAGAGACCAAAAGACAGACAAACAGACAGAGACAGACAGACAGAGACAGACAGACACAGACAGACAGACACAGACAGACAGAGAGACAGAGAGACCGACAGAGAGACAGACAGAGGCCGAGAGACAGACAGAGGCCGAGAGACAGACAGAGGCCGACGAGAGAGAAACCGACGAGAGAGAAACCGAGGAGAGCGAGCACGGAGAGCGAGCACGGAGAGCGAGCATAGAGGAAAGATAGAAAAAAAGCCAGCTAGCTGCAGCTTCACAGCTGAAGTTAAACCCATTCAATTACAGCTGGATTGCGGGTAACCTCTCCACTGCCTCCTGAGAGCTCCTATAAGACACTCTGGGCATTTCTCAATATGCATAGTACCGTGCTCCACACTCTCATGCTCCGAGTGCATTCTCCGACCACGTCCTCTTGAGTACATTCTTGTGAGGACGAGTGTGGAGAACGCATAAACAATACATTTGAGAAGCAGTCGCACTCCCCCTACTGTATTACCTCACGCTTCACCTTCCCATTCACTGAACCTTCTTCCAGCCAGGACAATGGCAACAATAGACAAATCAAGAAATACACAAAGTAAACATTTGACTTCATAATTATCAGCTAGATGTGTGAATCGGAATAATCTAGCAAGCCAGCTAGTTAAACAGGCAAAAATGACCTAAAACTAATGTTATGCAAGGTAGATCTGTACATGTTTCATGGGTAGCTACAAATTCTTCATGGCTAGCCAGTTAGCCCTACTGCCTTACAGTACTCATTCACTGAACCGTCTTCAAGCCAGGACAACAATGGCAATATAGACAGAACAAGATACACACGAAGCAACTGTTTCACTTCATAACTATCAGCTAGCTGTATGTGAATCCTAATAATGTAGCTAACCAGATTGTTTAACAGGCAAAAATGACCTAAAACTAATGTTATGCAAGATAGAACAATTTTTTGTGGGTAGCTAGCTAACAATTTTTCGCGGCTATCTGGCAAGCTAACAGTACTAGTTGTTAGCCCTATTGACTTATTATGGGCTTGCTATCTATGGTACACAGGCAGGTAAAAATGGCAAGATTAACACAGCATGTATTTACTAACGTATCAAGATAAAATATTGTAGGCAACATTTCATTCCAAAGTCATTGTATTTTCTCTCGCTTCCGCTCAAATAATGTCTGCCATTGATTTCAATAAACGTTTTGTCATTTTTTATGTGGTTGCTTCATATTTCTTTGCATAGTTACCGTTGAAGCTTGCATCAAAGCATGCTTCAAAATATATATTTGAGAAGCGCCCGTCGTGCTCCATTTCGCAAACTTTGATTGGGACTCTCCCCGTGCTCCAATTTGCATGCTCAGAGCACGGTAGTATGCATTTTGAGAAACACTCTGTATATGTGTATACTCTCGTCAGCCAGGATGTGTACGCTCTGAGTTCAGCTGGAGTTCCATACCACTCACCAGTGCAGTCAAGACCAAAATAGACGGGACTTAAGGTGACCACCTAGGTCTCACATGGGGGGGTGACTGACTCACCTGTTGTGTCCTGAGGGGGGCTCTCTGAGGCGGCTGCCTCCGTCCCGTCCATGCTGCTGTCCTCCTCCTCCACAACCACTCTACCTCTGGTACGCCCCCTGAGAGAGAAAGAGAGAAAGAGAGAAAAAGAGAGAGAGAGAGAGAGAAAGAAAGAAAGAAAGAAAGAAAGAGAGAGAAAGAAAGAAAGAAAGAAAGAGAGAGAAAAAGAGAGAGAAAAAGAGAGAGAGAGAAAAAGAGAGAGAAAAAGAGAGAGAGAGAAAAAGAGAGAGAGAAAAAGAGAGAGAGAGAAAAAGAAAGAGAGAAAAAGAAAGAGAGAGAAAAAGAAAAAGAAAGAGAAAGAGAGAGAGAGAGAGAGAGAGAGAGAGAGAGAGAGAGAGAGAGAGAGAGAGAGAGAGAGAGAGAGAGAGAGAATGCTTGAGACCCACCCACTTCAACATATATATATATATCAATGAATTAGTGAGGGCACTAGAACAGTCTGCAGCAACCAGCCTCACCCTACTGGACTCAAATGTCTGCTGTTTACAGATGATCTGGTGCTTCTGTCCCCAACCAAGGAGGGCCGACAGCAGCACATAGATCTTCTGCACAGATTCTGTCAGACTTGGGCCCTGACAGTGAATCTCAATAAGACAAAAATAACGGTGTTCCAAAAAAGGTCCAGTAACCAAGACAACAAATATAATATTTATCTAGACACTGTTGCCCTAGAACCTACAAAGAATGACACCTACCTCGGCCTAAACATCAACACCATAGGTAACTTCCACAAGGCTGGGAACGATCTGAGATACAAGGCAAGAAGGGTCTTCTACGCCATCAAAAGGAACATAAAACTCAACATCCCAATTAGGATCTGGCTAGAAATACTTCAATCAGTTATCGAACCCATTGCCCTCTTTGGTTGTGAGGTCTGGGGTCCGCTAACCAACCAAGGATTCAGAAAATGGGACAAACACCCAATTGAGACTCTGCATGCAGAATTCTGCCAAAATATACTTAATGTACAACGCAAAACCCCAAAACAACGCATGCAGAGCAGAACGAGGACTATACCCACTAGTTATCAACATCCAGAAAAGAGCTATTATAATTCTAAAACCACCTAAAAGGAAGTAATGCTCACACATTCCACCACAAAGCCCTCACCTACACAGAGATTAATGTAGAGAAGAGTCCCCTCAGACAGCTGGTTCTGAGGCTCTGTTCATAAACACAAACAGACCTCCAGGACAACCAAATTATGAGAAAGTAAAGAGACAACTATTTGACACAGTGGGAAGAATCAACAAAAAAAATTAGCAAATTGGAATAACATTTTTAAAATCTTTTACCCCTTTTTCTCCCCAATTTCGTGGTATCCAATTGGTAGTTACAGTCTTGTCTCATCGCTGCAACTCCCGTACGGACTCGGGAGAGGCAAAGGTCGAGAGCCAAGCTTCCCCCGAAACACAACCCAACCAAGCCACACGGCTTCTTAACACAATGCCCGCTTAACCCAGAAGCCAGCCACACCAATGTGTTGGAGGAAACACCGTACACCTGGCTGACACAGGAGTCGCTAGAGCGTGATGGGACAAGGACATCCCTCCCGGCCAAATCCTCCCCTAAAACGGACAACGCTGGGCCAATTGTGCGCCGCCCCATGGGTCTTCTGGTCGCGGCCGGCTGCGCCAGAGCCTGGACTCGAACCAGGATCTCCAGCGACAGATAGCACTGATGCCTTAGACCACTGCACCACTCAGGAGGCCAGTTACACTTCTTAACATCCTGCCAAATGTATGACCACATTAAAGACACATATTTCCCACAGATCACAAAGACCACAAAGAATTTGAAAACATATCAAACATTGTTAAACTCCCATATCTGTCAGGCGAAATACCACAGTGTGCAATCACAGCAGAAAGATGTGTGGCCCGTTGCCATGAGAAAAGGGCAACCAGAGGAGCACAAACAACATGGTAAACATTGTAAACATTGTTTATTTTTCCTTTCATACTTAAACTACTTGCACATTGTTACAACACTGTACATAGCCAATAATATAACATTTGAAATGTCTATATTCTTTTTTAAAACCTTTGTGAGTGTAATGTTTACTAATGTTTCCCTTGTTTCTTTCCCTTTTGTTTATTGTCTATTCCATTTGCTTTGGCAATGTAAACATATGTTTCCCATGGCAATAAAGCACTTTGAATTGAGAAAGAGAAAAAAATGAGCGAGAGAGAAATTATGAGCGAGAGAAAGAGAAGGGGAGAGCAAGTAAAAGAGAGAGGGAGAAAAAGGGAGAAAAAGAGAGAAAGAAAAATAGAAAAGTTATTGTGTTGGCTTCCCTTAGGAGGCTGGTGGGAGTTGATCATGAATTAGTTAAATATAGTCACAGCTGTCACTGGTTCTTAATGGAGGCACTCAGGCCGCTGGGCAAGGCAAGGCAGAGTGGTATGTGGTGGTGCAAGCTGCTGGTACCATGGAGGGCATGGGGGTGTGGGGAGGGGGCATGGGGGTGTGGGAAGGGGGCATGGGGGTGTGGGGAGGGGGCAAGAGGTAATGGGGAGGGGTTAAGCAGGAGGAGCACGATTCTCCCCCCCCCCCGACTTTCAATGATCTTCAATATCCACTGAACAAAAAATGTTAAAAGCACCACGTAAACTGTTGGTCCCATGTCCCATGAGCTGAAATAAAAAGAGCCCAGAAAATGTTCATATGCACAAAAAAATCTTTAAAAAAGCTTATTTCTCTAAAATGTTATGCACACATTTGTTTACATCCTGTTAGTGAGCGTTTCTCCTTTGCCAAGATAATCCATCCACCTGACAGGTGTGGCATATCAAGAAGCTGATTAAACAGCATGATAATTAGACAGGTGCAACTTGTGCTGGGGACATTAAAAGGCCACTCTAAAATCCGCAGTTTTGTCACACAACACAATACCACAGATGTCTCAAGTTTTGAGGGAGCGCCCAATTGGCATGCTAACTGCAGGAATGTCCACCAGAGAAGTTAATGTTTATTTCTGTACCATAAGCCGCCTCCAACGTCGTTTTAGAGAATTTGGCAGTACGTCCAACCGGCCTCACACCCACAGACCACGTGTATGGCGTTGTGTGAGCGAGCGGTTTGCTGATGTCAACGAACGTTGTGAACAGAGTGCCCCAGGTGGAGGTGGCGTTATGTTATGGACAAGCATAAGCTACAGACTACGAACACTTTTGTAACTGCTGAACATATGCAAGCCACATTTTAACTCAATGGGAGAACACATCAGGTAAAAACAAGCCAGTGATTTATAACACAACTTAACACAAACATCATATGATCAATCTGGATGATGAGAGGTGTAATATGGACAGAGGTTGTGCTACACACAGCGACAAGCTGTAAATGAGCAGAAATGCCATATGGCTGCAGATGCAGTAGTTCAAACAGAAGGGGGACAATCAACTTTGAACCAGTCAAGTTGTATTATTATTGTCCATAGCAGTATTTGGGGGTCTATGGATGGGCCTACAGACATAGGCTAGAAAGTCACTAAATTATTTGGATCATACACACCCATGTAGTCAGGCTAAAATCATTAGGTTGCCTAGCAGAGGGAAGAAATGTCAGAATTGTATGATCTTCTCGCTATAAATGGAATTTGGCCTGACTCAGATCTGACTTGATCTCCTGTTGATCGGCCCTGAAATCCACACGGCTCCCTTTACTACATGTCTCACATCATCTAGCTTTTCCCACTCCTCACCTCTCACTTGTTTTCTAGGCTACGTCACCTTTGATGATAATGATGGCATCCTAGCTGTCAGTGACACTAGGGCAGAGTTGAAGACACACAGACAGTTGCTACAGCCACAACTCTGACACTTGCAACCAAGGTGACGTCACCTTTTCCTCTTTTTATTTAAACCAACGGTCTGCAAAGCAAAGTTAACACATCAATGAAGAGTGCAGAGTGCATAAAGCACACCCCACACACACAGCAGAGGAGATCTGTCAGTGTCAGCGTCCTCCAGTAGGAGTTGTTTTAACCCAATCTGAGAGCCACCATGTCGAGTCGATGTGATAATTGTCATGGATTAAATTAAACAGCGCCACGCACAGTGGGCCTGCTAAATTGAAGAGCAAACAGTCCAAATGAGAGCAGCCAGCGTTTCTCTGGGGTAGTGGGGAGGATGCAGTGGGAGGGGGGTAATTTTCGATGCCACTGGAGAGAGAAATCACAATGGGCCAGATGCCAAGTCAACTCCTCCCTCCAGATGACTTCCCACTCCAGATAAGAAGCAACAAGATGGAAGCCTAAAAGACACAGTTCAAGCTTCTGCACGGGCAGGAAAAAAATTAAAGAGAAAAAAAAACAACCACACTAACTGAAAGTACCAAATCAATACATGATTAATGAAGAAGACACTAGAGAGCCCTGATCTTTTTTCCAGAAACGAGGCCTAGTCATGGCCACAAATATTTAAGCAAGGGTCCATTAAGGCCCAATATAGGCCCAGGTCTAATAAAGCACAGTGATGAGAGCTCCATCCATAATGTTCTAATCTACAGTTAAAGGGGAAAACCAAGGGGCAGGAGCATCCCTGTGATGACGGCATGGGGTGTAGAGTAGCCGACACCAGGATTAAAAATGCATCACTGTTCCAAGACATCTCAAGCTCCTCTCTGTCTGGGAGGCGGTAAGGGGCTTCTCTGGTGCCCAACAACGTCTGCAGCAGAGAGATACATCTGTTTGAGGACAGTCCAGCTGTCTGATATCAGCCATATTCAGATCATAGGTAGTACACACAAACCATAAAGTTACCCTGTATTAAGTGGCTGATACATCTGATCTGACATCACTACACTGGCATGAATATCACCTTCTCCACAATTACCAGGGCTGCCTAATTATTAACCAAGGTATTTTTATATGATGAGCAGCAGATACATAACAGTATCTGACATATAGACTAAGCAGACGCAACTGCATAGCATCATAAGCGTGTCTGTGACCATTCCCAGCGTGGTGTGCCTACAGTGGTGTCCATATGCTCTCATGTAGCCTTTTCTTTTCACTTTTCTTTAAAAAGGTGCAATACACAGAAATCACTCCACCATTTTCTGGTTGTTAAAATTTCTATTTCAGTTTGTGACAAAACAAGCAATGTATAGTGTAGAGAGTCATTGTACCATCTAAATGCTGTGAAATATCTTTTCAATAACCAAAATCTAGTATTTTCAGCTGGTGTACAGAACCAAAAGTAGAAAACGCAAAAAAGAAACTTAAAGCTGCATTATGCAACTTTTTTGCCGACCCAACCAAATTCAAATAGAAATGTGAGTTATACATCTGAAACCAAGTCTAAGAAGCAATAGATAAGGTGGATGACAACCAACCCAGTCTCGAAATCAAACAATTTCTAACTTCTAAAGGCCCTCAAACTCAACTCTGGTCCTTGAATCCAGTTCCACTGCATTTTTTCATGTTCCCTCTAATCAGGAACTGATTTTTTTACTCAAAAGTACTTGTTAAATTTTTTCAGGGAAATTTTAAAATTCACACACTTGGAGGACTCACTAAACACAAATGCTTCATTTGTAAATTAAAGTCAGAGTGTTGGAGTGTTCCCCTGGCTATCCATAAATAAATAATCCAAGAAAAATTGTGTTACCTGGAATTTTAAATTATTAATACATTTACTTTTGCTTTTGATATTTCATTTACTTTTGATACTTAAGTATATTTAAAACCAAATACTTAGACTTTTACTCAAGTAGTATTTTACTGGGTGATTTTCACTTTTACTTGAGTCATTTTCTATTAAGGTATCTTTACTTTTACTAAAGTAGGACAATTTAGTACTTCTTCCACCACTGCAAAATAGTGCCCGGTTGATATATGTTGCAAAGACAATACAGTATCAATAGCACTAGACTAAAAATGTTAATTCTCCTGATATGAACACTTCACATCTTACTCTTCTTGCAAAAACAACATGGTAATAAATAACTTGGGGTATAAACCAAAAGCATCCCCTCCCCCTCATTTAAGGATGCTGCCTGAGATGCAAAATTTGTTAATAATTAAAAATATTTTGTGTGATTAATTGCATTATCTGATAGCGTTCAAAATACACTTAAAACTTTAAATACATAATCTATGCAGCTAAATGCAATGCAATGTCAAAACAGGTTGACATTGCAATTTAAAAAGTGTGCTTTATCAATTTACCCGATTTTGCTAACCGTTACTTTGGATAAAATCAAGACTTAGATTCTTGTAATGGTTTTTGTGTAAAGAATCTTAAATTACAGTTCAATTTGAGCAAATTGAGAATTTGAGATGAATTACAACACATCCTGCTATTAACTCGATTACACATTTTATAATAGTTTGACAGCCCTAGTAATAATACATACTTCCCTCCACCGTCCCAGGGGTCAGCTCATTCTGGGAAATACAACCAAACCATAGATATCAGGCCTAGGCTATGTATTCCTTGGATCCATTGCATGCTGTAAAACAATGGGACCTATGACATGCTATGCTTTGCCACTCCCACCAACCAACCTATCAGCTCATGTGACCTAGACCGGAATGGTCTCAGCTGTCCTTATAGCCATACAATAAACATATCATTTTAATTATTGATTGATTGACTAATTTCCTCTGGGGTCAACATATTAGGATATTGAGGATATGGAGTGTGTGAGCAGAGAGTTAGGTACCTTGTAGGCATCATAATAGACAGAAGGGCTCCCTGAGCTGCATTATGTGTTGCCATGGAAATGACGAAGGAGGCCGGTTGGTACTGCTGCATACAATAAAACCTGGGAAAGCTTGTGTGCTCAAGTTTCCTGGATTTATACCATTGTTCAGTATGCAGAATAGCTCTAGATAACAGCATCTGCTAAATGAGATCTTTGCCTGATGCTTTGGATAGTATCTGTGTAATGTTTTAAGAGCTTTTGGGGCAGCGGAATAGCCACTAGCTCATAGTTCCAACCAGATAAGCAAAATGCAGGCTAACTGCACACAAGACTGACTATTGTTTGTGATGACTCGGGCAAGTCTATGTCTACTGTACATGAGAGAAAGTCTACTTTCACAGGCGTCTTATGATCAATAGCAATTGTTAAGAAATGGAGGGTAAACAACATACTTCTTCCTGGTCTTGGATGTAGTTGTGGGTGGCGCCTGGGGTACGATGGTGGTGGCAGCATCCTTGCGAGGTCTGCCCCTGGGGCGCTTGTCTGTCTGGGCAGGGCTTCCTGTGGATGTGGCCCCTGCACTAACAGAGGGCAGCGAGGGTCCCTGGTCAGAGGGCTCCACAGTCTTATCCTCTGATGACATTCTTCTCAAAGGAAGGAAGAGATGGGGAGAGTGGCATCAGTAGACAATCATGCCTGGTTAGAAATATAGGTTACTTGATGTACTTTGCAATCAGTGTGTGAATAAGACGTGCTGCTCTTCAGGACAATTTATCACATTGCCTGAAATGTTGAACACAATCAATTCCTACAGATCCCATTTTTCCAGATATGCTACTCGAGGAAATGCCTAAAATGGACCTCTGACCTTTCTAGGTGTCCTTAAAAAAAGGTATTCTCATCTGAGGAAATGTTCAACCTATTCTTGAGTGTTATCGATGTTACTACTATGTCCTTTCCTGAGCTACCTACCACCACGCTGTGATCTGTCTCTGTCTGGATGACCGTTCGTCCTTCCATGCCTTGCTTGTGTTCTTGTCTTCCTCTCCTTTCAGCCTCTGAAGTTGCCTCTACTTACCACTGAAATAAGCTTGCTCTATATGTTTACTTCCCTGTGGATTAGTTAGTGTTCTCCACTGTGGTTCTGTTCTGTATCATTTTTTAACAGTACGATAGGACACTGTAAACCAGTAGGCCTATTTGTTTTATTGTGACAAACACTGAGAACAAAAAAAAAGTCATTTGTATTGACTTTTCAGCTCAGCTTTAGTCTTACTGTGTCTGTTAAAGATGTAATTCCTGTCTTTCGAAGGGCACGTCTGACGACCTTTCCCCTCAGACAGTTGAGGAGTCATTCAACCTCAAAAAGCACAGACGATTGACACCCACCATCTGGATTGTTCTGAAATGGTTTCTGTTAGTAACATAAGCATTCCTGCAATATTGTTTTGTTGAGAGAAATTAAGCTAATTGGTTTGACCCAAATTGGCAATTTTAATTTATAGTATTCATATAATACTCAGGAAATGGTTTTGTTGGTCACTGTTTCAAATGCTAACTTTTTTGCATTTGTGGCACAAATCCAAAGCAAGTCAATGGTATTAGCATTTTCGTGCTTAATGTCCAAATCTAAAGTATCAAAACATATATTGTGTAACTAACTCAATGACGTTACTTATAGATGATTTGGATATGAAGCGCCAAAATGCTAATATAGCTACAATTGCATTGCATTGGATTTGTGCCACAAATTCTAAAAAGGTAGCATTTGAAATAGTGGCCAGTTAAACAAAACCAAAGCATGGGTTGCTGTCATACCTGGTCTATAAACAAACCAATGTCATTTTGTAATTTAGGTGAAGTCTCTCTGGGGGGGGGGGTCTATACAAAAGTATGTGGACACCCCTACAAATTAGTGGATTTGGCCATTTCAGCCACAAATGTTGCTGACAGGACGATAAATCGAACACACAGCCATGCAATGTCCATAGACAAACATTGGCAGTAGAATAGTCTTACTGAAGAGCTCAGTGACTTTCAACGTGGCACCGTCATAAGATGCCAACAACCCAACAAGTCAGTTCGTCAAATTTGTGCCCTGCTATAGCTGCCCCGTTCAACTGTAAGTGCTGTTATTGTGAAGTGGAAACTTCTAGGAGCAACAATGGCTCAGCCTCGAAGTGGTAGGCCACACAAGCTCACAGAACGGGACCATGAGTGAGTAAATAGCGCGTACAAATAGTCTGTCCTCGGTTGCGACACTCACTACCGAGTTGCAAACTGCCTCTGGAAGCAACATCAGCACAATAACTATTTGTCGGGAGCTTCATTAAATGGGTTTCCATGGCCGAGCAGCTGCACACAAGCCTAAGATCACCATGCGCAATGCCAAGCGTTGGCTGGAGTGGTGTAAAGCTCACCGCCATTGGACTCTGAAGCAGTGGAAATGTGTTCTCTGGAGTGATGAATCACTCTTCACCATCTGGCAGTCCGACAGACGAATCTGGGTTTGGAGGAGGCCCGGAGAACGCTACCTGCCCCAATGCATAGTGCCAAATGTAAAGTTTGGTGGACGAGGAATAATGGTCTGGGGCTGTTTAAGGTTCAGGCTAGGCCCCTTAGTTCCAGCGAAGGGATATCTTAACGCTACAGCATACAATGACATTCTAGACGATTCTGTGCTTCCAACTTTGGGGCAACAGTTTGGGGAAGGCCCTTTCCTGTACAAGCATGACAATGTCCCTGTGCACAAAGCAAGGTCCATACAGAAATGGTTTGTCGATATAGGTGTGGAAGAACTTGACTGGCCTGCACAGAGCCCTGACCTCAACCGCATCGAACACCTTTGGGATGAATTGGAACGCCGACTACGAGGCAGGCCTAATTGCCCAACAATAGTGCCTGACCTCACTAATGCTTGTGGCTGAATGGAAGCAAGTCCCCACAGCAATGTTCCAACATCCAGTGGAAAGCCTTCTCATCTGAGTGGAGGCTGTTATAGCAGCAAAGGGGGGGACCAACTCCATATTAATGCCCATGATTTTGGAATGAGATATTCAACCAGCAGGTGTCCACATAATTTTGGTCATGTAGTGTGTGTGTGTGTGTGTATGAATATGCAGTACCAGTCAAAAGTTTGGACACACCTACTCATTCAAGGGTTTTTTATTTTTACTATTTTATACACACATTATTCATAAAAACTATGAAATAACCCATATGGAATCATGTTGTAACCAAAAAAGTTGTTAACCAAATACATTTTAGATTCTTCAAAGTAGCCACCCTTTGCCTTGATGACAGCATTGCACACTCTTGGCATTCTCTCAACCAGCTTCACCTGGAATGCTTTTCCAACATCTTGAAGGAGTTCCCACATATGCTGAGCACTTGTTGGCTGCTTTTCCATCACTCTACGGTCCAACACATCCCAAACCATCTCAATTGGGTTGAGGTCGGGTGATTGTGGAGGCCAGGTCATCCGATGCAGCACTCCATCACTCTCCTTCTTGGTCAAATAGCCTGTGGAGGTGTGTTGGGTCATTGTCCTGTTGAAAAACAAATGAAAGTCTCTCGAAGCACAAACTAGATGGGATGGTGTATCGCTGCAGAATGGTGTGGTAGCCATGCTGGATAAGTGTACCTTGAATTCTAATTAAATCACTGACAGTGTCACCAGCAAAGCACCCCCACACCTCCTCCTCCAGATTTCACTTGTCTAATGTCCATTGCTCATGTTTCTTGGCCCAAGCAAGTCTCTTCTTATTATTGGTGTCCTTCACGTGTCTGATACTTGAACTCTGTGAAGCATTTATTTGGGCTGCAATCTGAGATGCAGTTAACTCCAATGAACTTATTCTCTGCAGCAGAGGTAACTCTGGGTCTTCCTTTCCTGTGGCAGTCCTCATGAGAGCCAGTTTCATCATAGCACTTGGTTTTTGCGACTGCACTTGAAGAAACTTTCAAAGTTCTTGAAATTTTCCTGATTGACTGACCTTCATGTCTTAAAGTAACGATGGACTGTTGTTTCGCTTCACTTATGAGCTGATAACAAGGCACACCTGTTAATTGAAATGCATTACAGGTGACTGACTACCTCATGAAGCTTGCTGAAAATGCCAAGAGTGTGCGAAGCTGTCATCAATGCAAAGGGTGGCTACTTTGAAGAATCTCAAATAGAAAATATATTTTGATTTGTTTAACACTTTTTTGGTTTCTACCTGATTCTATGTGTTATTTCATAGATTGTATGTCTTCACTATTAAATCTATAAATGTAGAAAATAGTCAAAATAAAGAAAAACCCTGGAATGAGTAGGTGTGTCCAAACTTTTGACTGGCACTGTATATACAACAATGTTATCACCAAATACTAATTTCACTGAACATGTGGAAAAAAACATCACCAAATCCACTGAGAATACATGATTAGAGGATGAAAAAACAATACTCTGAACTGCAGCTCTATACTAGTAGTCTGAAATAAACTGATATTATATACTCGTTGTTGGTATGGGATGTGGGGTTTCCATGGGTAGTTTGACAAATTCTTTGGATTCCTCATGTCTTACTCATGTTAGAAAAAGGTATGGTCAAAATTGGATGTTAGGATTAATATATTAAATAATTAATTGAAACGAAATTGTCCATTTTAATTCATAGGTACTAATTATCTTCATTTTTCAGAGATAAAATTATATTTCAACAAAATATTATTGCTTATCTTATGTTTCTACCTACAGAAACGATTTCAGAACAATCTGAGACGGTGGGTATCATGGCTTGCTGAAATAACATCGAACGACCTGGAAGCAAGCTGCCAATGGGACACGGCCTCTTCCTGGAACTTGCCTACCTTACCGGATCCATCCCTCCACTGCATTGTATCTTGCTCTGCATCATCAGGGGGACCTCACACTGAATTTAAGATTTTGATCAACTACCTGTGCGAGATGAGCCTTTTCCAAGACTGTGAGCCTATATTTGCCCTCTGTTGGTGTCCAACACAGTCTTTATTGTGTGAGAAGTTCACGCTAGGACTAGATGTAGTGTAGCCAATGGGAGAGAAAGCATCAGGTGAATATCACAGCAGCAATTCAGTGAGCTTGGAGTTGTCCGAAATCGTTTAGGCTGCTGCACAATGTGCATCCCGACTGGATGGTTTTTGGTAAGCTAATTGCCTACCGTCTAGCTACCATTCTTACAACGCAATCAAAGCAACCCAAAATGTGGTCTTTGTGTTACACAATCAAGTAGGCTGATACATTCTGTGCCCCTGCCTGGCTACAGAGCAATAGGCTTGACAGCCAGCTTGAACATGTAAACATTGAGAACACATCAATGACATATATGAATTCTGGAAATACAAATGTTCACTATAGCCTGGAAACATTCCGCTAAGGTTCTCTACATGCCAGAATGTTGAATAAAAGTACACATTTCTATCACCTGAAGCATCCACACAACCATGTAACCACTTGCACAAGCTTGGCCAGTATGCTTGTGTCGCATGCATGTATTTACATTGTGTGCGCATGCTGCATATGACAGATCTGAACACACTACCAGCTTTTGAAATATTGTTTTAATAATACTTCCTGTGGGTATATTGTCTAAAATGTCAACCCGAAAAAGGACCAACCACACAGACAACCAGCAGTGTAAGTTCAGATGTCATTTTATTCAACATTCTGACTTGTAGAGTCCCTAAGAAGAGAGGACCATCTTCAGACAAACTATAATGTCCCAGATGTTCGTGGATTTATAAATTCACCCATCTGGTCCCCATGCAAACTATAGCTCTACTTAGCCAACAACCACAATTAGGAGAGGCACAAGTGAATGGCCAAAAGGTGGGTAGTGAAGTGGATCCACGACAGGCTAAAAAGTGGAATCAAAAGTGTGGTGAGCAATTATAGTAAACAGACTAAACATATGTAATTGAAAGTTAATCAATGTTTCATTCATTTCAACACAAATACTACATTATTATTAAAGTACTTTTGTTTCATAAGGCAGCAGGCACAGTTGGGACCCCAAAGACAAGTGGGCTACCTTTGTTACACTAGAGCACAAAGCAACTGCATGCTCAAGTCAGCCAAATCTAGCTAGCAATACTAGCTAGGTGCTTTGTAGTCTTTGTTTGGCTATTACATGACATTGCAAATGAGGAGAAAGATGTGCCTACTAGCAAGACTGGTGATATCCCAATTGGTGGGATACAATGTGACACACGGGGACATTAGATGATAAATGTATTTGATATGACAAATGGGATGCCACTCACCAGATAGCTAGTTAGCTACGCTAGTCGTTTAGCTAACTAAACGCACATTTCAATGATCCAGTTAACATTGGTAAACATCAACATATTGTTTAGTTGACATATAGGCTGGCTGGCTTGGGTTTTTATAATATGCTTAACTTCAAAGTCAAATCACTCACGATTCCACAGCTGCCTACTAAGTTAGCTAGCTAACTACAGTACCAAGCTAGCATGTGCATCAAAGGTTTTGGCTAGCAAATCAACTACCCTGCTTGTTAGCTACTCAAAGTTAGCTAGTTAGGTAGCTAAATTTCGATAAATAACGTTCGCAATTTCTTTGATATGAGACCACATATAAAATAAATGTATACCGAGATCATAACTGTTTCTAGCCAACGTTATCTAGCTGGACAACTATAGCTAGCTAACGTTAACTTAGCTAGTAGTTCACAGGTACGAGGTTAGCTAACGTTACCTAGTTAGATAACTACATAACATTACACTATGTTCAGAAGCAACAGCATAGGTGGTCCAAAGGACACGTTGGCCTTGTATTTTAGCCACAACTCAAGTATTCACGTGTCTAATAATGTATTTTCAATCAGAAAATATGGATAGTTTGGCTGATTCGCTACTGTAATGTCGAACGTTGTGTTGGACGTTCGGACCAAACAAGGCGGCGACAAAAACCCTCGAGCTCTACACAGACCGCTGCAAAGCCGAAAAAAATAAGGTTGCTAGCTACCGAGTACATGATGAAATACCAAGGTAGATGACAACTTACCTTTCAACCCTATGAATAGTAGGTTATTTTCTTCATGTCCAAAATTGTAAGCGATATTGCTATAGTTATATCACTTTGTAGTTAGTGTATTTATGACGCTGAATGAATGATATAGCCAGCTAACTAGCTGTCTTCTGTCCAACGATAAGTATAAGTAGCAAGCTAGGTGGCCACACTAGTTACTAAGGCAATACCACCGCAGTTCTCAAATATTGAACGTTAACGTCGCCCATTTGAAGGATGCTAAAATGTAAATCCAGTAGAGATCAGCTTCATTGCACACGCATGACGGATCACTTTTCCTTCTCCAAATGACAGCTGTCGTCGCACAAATAAAATGTTTAGCTAGCTAGCACAGTTAATGTTTAATACAGGGAAAATGTGTAATATCCGTAATCCAAGGCAGACAAACTCCAAACAGTCTTTAGGATAAAACGACACAATCTTCACAAGTAAGCCAACGCTTACGACAAAAATAAACGATGAAATGGCTAGTTTGCTGCTGGCTCCGAGCGTTCGCTTCGCTTGCCAACTGGTTCTTTTTTTCTTCAGCCGCCACAGAGTAGAGCGAGCTGACAAGCCGGAAAGACTAACCTAAGAGTTTAGCAAAACATAAAAACATTTTTTTTTTTTTACACTATAATAAAAATACGGACGGTGGCTAAATGACGACGTCTATCTTTAATGTAAAAAAATATATAAGTTATATCCTGGTGACTCTTTACAGTGGCCACGTTTAAAGCGACACCGAATAACCTCCTATTGGACTCCGAAAAATATAGGTCCAACATATAGCTGCATAAATCGAAGAGATACACTTGGAGATGTAATGGTTACCAATATGATTTTACTATTTTCAGTTGTATTATGAATCTTAAAACGCCCTCAATTAAATGCAATATCCATATTTAAAAAAATGTAAAATCCTAAATACTCCCTGACCCCGCGGAGGAATATGGCATTTTTAATAAATACGGAAAGTGTATCGGATACTTCTAAAAGGTGGCACTCTGATGATTCCCGATGGAACGGACTGCAGTGGGCATTGTTTTTATACCATAGTACCACAGAGTTTCTAAACCGTCTTTGATAGTTCTAGTAGCCTATACCACAGAGTATGCATTAAATTGACAAGCTACTCTAGTCAAGTGTCTGCTCTAACAATGAAAATACATTTCTTTAAAAAATAGAAGGCAGTTGGGAGGAGTCAAAATCAGGTGGGACCATTCTAGCCAATGAGGGCAGATACCAATGACTCCTGAGTGGCGCAGCGGTCTAAGGCACTGCATCTCAGTGCTAGAGGTGTCACTACAGACACCCTGGTTCAAAGCCGGCCATGATTGGGAGTCCCATAGGGCGGCACACAATTGGCCAAGTGTCGGTGTAGGCCGTCATTGTAAATAAGAATTTGTTCTTAACTGACTTGCATAGTTAAATAAGATACTCGGCCTTGTTGGTGGTTGAAGATATCCCTCTAGTGGTGTGGGGGCTGTGCTTTGGCAAAGTGGGTGGGGTTATATCCTTCCTGTTTGGTCCTGTCCGGGGGTATCATCGGATGGGGCCACAGTGTCTCCTGACCCCTCCTGTCTCAGCCTCCAGTATTTATGCTGCAGTAGTTTATGTGTTGGGGGGCTAGGGTCAGTTTGTTATATCTGGAGTACTTCTCCTGTCTTATCCGGTGTCCTGTGTGAATTTAAGTATGCTCTCTCTAATTCTCTCTTTCTCTCTCTCGGAGGACCTGAGCCCTAGGACCATGCCTCAGGACTACCTGGCATGATGACTCCTTGCTGTCCCCAGTCCACCTGGCCGTGCTGCTGCTCCAGTTTCAACTGTTCTGCCTGCGGCTATGGAACCCTGACCTGTTCACCGGACGTGCTACCTGTCCCAGACCTGCTGTTTTCAACTCTCTAGAGACCGCAGGAATGGGGAGGGGTTGTATTTTCCCTCTCGGCAGGTGTCTAGGTGCCTTGCACTGGGCGAACACCGAGCAGGAGGAAACATACACCCTCACGTCCTTAGCTAAAGTGGGCCACCAGTACTTCCCACTAAGACAGCGCACTGTCCGACCGATGCCAGGATGACCAGAGGAGGGTGACGTGTGAGCCCAACAGATCAATCGATCACGAACATCAGACGGAACGTACTTATGTCCAACTGGACACTGGGTGAGAGTGGGCTCCGCACATAATGCCCGCTCGATGTCCGCATCAACCTCCCATACCACCGGTGCCACCAGGCAAGAAGCCGGAAGTATGGGAGTGGGATCCGTGGACCGCTCCTCTGTGTCATACATCCGGGACAGTGCGTCTGCCTTAGCGTTCTGGGAACCTGGTCTGTAGGATAGAGTGAACACAAAACGGGTGAAAAACATGGCCCACCTTGCCTGGCGAGGGAGGATTTATTCTCCTCGCCGTCCAGATGTACTCCAGATTGGTCAATTGGTCAGGTCAGTCCAAATGAGAAAAGGGTGTTTAGCCCCCTCAAGCCAATGCCTCCACCTTTTCAGAGCCCCGACAACAGCCAACAGCTCCCGCTCCCCACATCATAGTTTCACTCTGCCGGGCTTAGCTTCTTCGAAAATAACGCACAGGGGCGGAGCTTTGGTGGCGTACCCGGGCGCTGAGACTGCACAGCTCCTATCCCAGCCTCGGACGCGTCCACCTCTACTATGAACACTAAGGGGGGATCAGGATGAGCCAACACCGGAGCCGAGGTAAACAGAGCCTTCAGGTGAACAAAAGCCCTGTCCGCCCCAGCTGACCACTGCAGTCGCACCGGTCCCCCCTTCAGCAAAGAGGTAATGGGAGCCGCTACCTGACCAAAGCCGCGGATAAACCTCCGGTAGTAGTTAGCAAACCCTAAGAACCGCTGCACCTCCTTTACAGTGATTGGAGTTGGCCAATTACGCACGGCTGAAATGCGGTCATTCTCCATCTCCACCCCTGACTCGGACAGGCGGTACCCTAGGAAGGAGACGCACTGTTAGAAGAACAGACATTTCTCAGCCTTAACGTACAGGTCATGCTCCAACAGTCGACCAAGCACCTTGCGCACCAGAGACACATGCTCGGTGCGTGTAGCGGAGTATATTAGAATGTCATCTATATACACCACTACACCCTGCCCATGCAGGTCGCTGAGAATCTCGTCTACAAAGGATTGGAAGACGGATGGAGCATTCATCAACCCGTACGGCATGACGAGGTACTCATAGTGCCCAGAGGTGGTACTAAATGCCGTCTTCCACTCATCCCCCTCCCGGATACACACCAGGTTGTAAGCCCTCCTGAGATCCAATTTGGTGAAGAAGCGCGCCCCATGCAATGACTGGGAAGCGGGTAACTATACTTCACCGTGATCTGATTTAAACCTCGATAGTCAATGCACGGGCGTAAACCTCCATCCTTCTTCTTCACAAAAAAGAAACTCGAGGAGGCAGGTGAAGTGGAAGGCCGAATGTATCCCTGTCCCAGAGATTCGGTGACATATGTTTCCATAGCCGCCGTCTCCTCCTGTGACAGAGGATACACGTGACTACTGGGAAGTGCTGCATCTACCAGGAGATCTATCGCACAATCCCCCCGTCGATGGGGTGGTAGTTGAGTCGCCTTCCTTTTACATAAGGCAAGAGCCAAATCGGCATATTCAGGGGGGATGTGCATGGTGGAGACCTGGTTTGGACTCTCCACCGTAGTTGCACCTATGGAAACACCTATTCACCTCCCTGAACACTGACGTGACCATCCCTTGAGAGCCTTCTGTTGCCACGAAATAGTGGGGTCATGATAGGCCAACCAGGGAAGTCCCAACACCACAGGAAACGCAGGAGAATCGATCAGGAAGAGACTAATTCTCTCCTCATGACCCTCCTGCGTTATCATACATAGTGGAGCTGTGACCTCCCTAATCAGGCCCGACACTAAAGGACGACTATCTAAGGAATGTACGGGGAAGGGCACATCAACAGGAACAATAGGGATCCCTAATCTAAGAGCAAACGAACGGTCAATAAAATTCCCAGCTGCGCCTGAATCTACTAGCGCCTTCTGCTGGGAATGTGGGGAAAACTCAGGAAATTCTATAAATATACACATGTGCGCAACAGGAAGCTCTTGGCGAGTTGGGTGCCTACTCACCTGGGATGATCCACCAGTGCCCTGCCTGCTGCCTCGACTTCCTGGGGAACCTCTCCAGCACCGACCAGCAGTGTGTCCTCTGCGGCCACAGGTAGTGCAGGAAACGGCCCCCCCTCCGGTCACCCTTAGAGCAGCACCTCCGAGCTCCATAGGTGTAGGATCGGAGGTGCTGGGGGATGGAATGGACAGACCCCAATCCGGACGTCCGCAGGTGGCCAACAGGTTATCCACCCGGATGGATAAATCCACCAGCTGGTGGAGGGTAAGGGTGGTGTCCCTGCAGGCCAGCTCCCGACGAACGTCCTCACGTAGACTACACCGGTAATGGTCGATCAGGGCCATCTCATTCCATCCCGCGCTGGCAGCCAGGGTCCTGAAGTCCAGTGCGAATTCCTGTGTGCTCCTCATCCCCTGTCTGAGATGGAACAAGCGTTCCCCCGCCGCTCTCCCCTCAGGTGGTTGATCAAAGACCGCCCAGAAGCGGTGGGTGAAATCCTCATAGCGGACCAACGCTGCATCTATACTTCCCCTTTCAGCATTGGCCCACTCAAGCGCTTTCCCCGACACACAGGAGATGAGGGCGGACACGCTCTCGTATCCCGAGGGAGCCGGGTGGACGATCGCCAGGTAAAGCTCCAACTGGAGCAGGAACCCCTGGCACCCGGCAGCCGTCCCATCATATGCGCTTGGGAGCGAGAGCCGAATCCCACTGGGTCCAGGTGACGGAGGGGTGGACAGCGGTGTGGGTTGTGGTGTTGGTTGGGGTGAAGTTGATGGGGTTGTGGGAAAACCCCCTCTCCCATCGTTCCATGGTGAGCAGCACGCGATCCATGGCTGTGCCAAGATGTTGGAGCATCGTCGCGTGCTGCTGGACGCGTTCCTCTACTGGTACCGGAGGACTGGGTGCACCTGCTGACTCCATATTTTGGGTACGTGATTCTGTCAGGTGTCAGTGTGCAGAGGTGAGGAGTCAGGCGCAGGACACAGAACTGAGTAAAATAACATACTTTACTCGAAAAATAAACAACCATAAATTCAACGCAGGGAAAACACACCATAACACAGAAGACTAACACTAAACAAGAAACAATCACGCACAAAACATCATGGGAACCAGATGGTTAAATAGGGAAAATAATTATAACTTAATGGGAACCAGGTGTGTACAATCAAGACAAAACAAATGGAAAAAGAAACGTAGATCGGTGGCAGCTAGAAAGCCGGTGACGACGACCGCCGAACGCCGCCCGAACAAGGAGAGCCACCAACTTCGGCGGAAGTCGTGACAATATGACTCAAAGATGGATGGCAGATGGGGGTTATAACAATTTTGCTTATTATAATCTGATTTGAAATCTAACCTTAACCCTAACCAAATGGCGAACCTTATGCCTAACCCTAAATGAAGACCAAAAAGCACATTTTTGTTTTCATAAATGTTTATGATAGAGCCAATTTTGACTTTGTGACTGTGGTAACCAGTGGAATCCACAGGTGGGAGGAGTCTAAATCAGGTGGGATCATTCTAGCCAATGAAAGGTCAGATATGCGTGTGAACAACAGGCCATAGAGATAGATAGAGGACTCATCTTTGTATCTGTGCATTGTAGCATCTGTGACAGCATGGTTTATTTATTTATTTTCATCCCCATTAGCTTTGGCAGAAGCAGAAGCTACTCTTCCTGGGTCCACCAAAAAACACAAAACATGACAAGTAACAAAACTCTGATACACTGAGAGACAATGACAGTCACACAAATTTAAAATACAACAATATACAAACAATACAACTACAAAATAATACAAACAACACAACAACAACAATAATGTGTGTGCTAGGGTGTTTGTGTGTGTGTCTCACAGTCCGCGCTGTTCCATGAGTTGTTTTTTAAATGTAGTTTTGCTGTTTGCTTGAGTAATTGGAGATGGAAGTTCCATGCGATCATGGCTCTGTATAAACTGTGCGTAGCCGTGAATTCGTTTTGGATTTGGGGACTGTGAAGAGACCCCTGGTGGCATGTATTGTATGTATGGGTGTCTGAGCTTAATGATATTTGATTGTACAGACTATCTGGAATTTTCGTCACAGTAAAATTTCTCATAAAAACTAGAAGAGAAGCAGAACCCTCAACCAGGAAAGAATAGCATGTATGTTTTTGGTGTTAGTTCTGTATGTGCAGTTAAGTGCAAGGCGTGCTGCTCTGCTTTGAGCCAGCTGCAGCTTTGGTAGGTCTTTCTTTGCTGCACTTGACCATATTACCAGACAGTAATCAAGACCAGAGCCTGAAAAACAAATTTTTGTGTCAAAAACGCAGAACATCTTTTTAAAACAGACATACAGTGCCTTCAGAAAGTATTCACGTCCCTTGACTTTTTCCACAATATGTTGTGTTACAGCTTGAATTTAAAATTGATTAAATTGAGATTTTGTGTCACTGATCTACACAAAACACCCCATAGTGTCAAAGTGGAATTATGTTTTTAGAAATGTTTACAAATTAATTAAAAATGAAAAGATGAAATGTCTTGAGTCAATAAGTATTCAAATCTTTTGTTATAGCCAGCCTAAATAAGGTATTTTGTTATGGCCAGCCTAAATAAGTTTAGGAGTAGAAATGTGCTTAAAAAGTAACATAATAAGTTGTAATAATAGTCTTTAACAAACTTGCTCTCACGTTAGAATTAGACATTCATCCGTGTTTCTCAAATGTAAAATTTCAAAGTTCTTGTAAATGTCTAATTTCAAAGTGTTTCAGGTTAAGTTTAAGCATTAACTCTACATTTTTTATGTTAGGATTACGTTTAGGCATTAACTCCGAAATGTTTGGGTTAGGCATTAACTCCAAATGGTTAGGGTAAGGGTTAAGTTTGGGATAGGCTTAAAACAAAGATCACAAAACATCTTACTATCGCTTGATTCAAACTTGCAACTTTTGGAATCAGAGGCAGATGCTTACGCCCATCCACCATCCCTGTCCACAATGACCTAGCAAAACCGAAACCTATTTGAAGGTAACAGCGCTCACTGTTGCCCCTAGTGGCCGGTTTCAATGTCATCTCTCAATGTCCTCAGAATACTGACTTGTATCACGGATGACCTGGTTGGTTTAACATGATTTTTAAACGACTACCTCATTTCTGTACTCCACACATACATTTGTCTGTAAGGTCCTTAAGTCGAGCTGTACATTTCAAGCACAGATTCAACCACAAAGTCCAGTGAGGTCTTCCAATGGTTCACAAAGAATGGCACATATTGGTACAGTTGAAGTCGGAAGTTTACATGCACTTAGGTTGGAGTCATTAAAAGTCATTTTTCAACCACTCCACAAATTTATTGTTAACAAACTATAGTTTTGGCAAGTTGGTTAGGACATCTACTTTTTGCATGACACAAGTATTTTTTCCAACAAATGTTTACAGACAGATTATTTCACTTCACTTCATAATTCACTCCATCACAATTCCAGTGGGTCAGAAGTTAACATGCACTAAGTTGACTGTGCCTTTAAACAGCTTGGAAAATTCCAGAAAATTATGTCATGGCTTTAGAAGCTTCTGATAGGCTAATTGACATAATTTTAGTGAATTGGAGGTGTACCTGTGGATGTATTTCAAGGCCTACTTTCAAACTCAGTGCCTCTTTGCTTGACATCAACCAAGACCTCAGAAAAGAAAAATTGGAGACCTCCACAAGTCTAGTTCATCCTTGGGAGCAATTTCCAAACGCCTCAAGGTACCACGTTAATCTGTACAAACAATGGTACGCAAGAATAAACACCATGGGATCACGCAGCCGTCATACCACTCAGGAAGGAGACTCATTCTGTCTCCTAGAGATGAACGTACTTTGGTGCGAAAAGTGCAAATCAATCCCAGAACAACAGCAAAGGACCCTGTGAAGATGCTGGAGGAAACAGGTACAAACGTATCTATATCCACAGTAAAACGAGTCATATATCGACATAACCTGAAAGGCCGCTCAGCAAGGAAGAAGCCACTGCTCCAAAACCGCCATAAAAAAGTCAGACTACGGTTTGCAACTGCACATGGGGACAAAGATCGTACTTTTTAAAGAAATGTCCTCTGGTCTGATGAAACAAAAATATAACTGTTTGGCCATAATGACCATTGTTATGTTTGGAGGAAAAAAGGGGAGGCTTGCAAGCCGAAGAACACCATCCCAACCGTGAAGCACGGGGGTGGCAGCATCATGTTGTGGGGGTGCTTTGCTGCAGGAGGGACTGCTGCACTTCACAAAATAGATGGCATCATGAGGTAGGAAAATTATGTGGATATATTGAAGCGACATCTCAAGACATCAGTCAGGAAGTTAAAGCTTGTTCGCAAATGGGTCTTCCAAATGGACAATGGCCCCAAGCATACTTCCAAAGTTATGGCAAAATGGCTTAAGGACAACACAGTCAAGGTATTGGAGTGACCATCACAAAGCCCTGACCTCAATCCCATAGAAAATGTGTGGGCAGAACTGAAAAGCGTGTGCGAGCAAGGAGGCCTACAAACCTGACTCAGTTACACCAGCTCTGTCAGGAGGAATGGGCCAAAATTCACCCAACTTATTAGTGGAAGCTTGTGGAAGGCTACCGGAAACATTTGACCCAAGTTAAACAATTTAACGGCAATGCTACCAAATACTAATTGAGTGTATGTAAACTTCTGACCCACTGGGAATGTGATGAAAGAAATAAAAGCTGAAATAAATAATTCTCTCTACTATTATTCTGAAATTTCACATTCTTAAAATAAAGTGGTGATCCTAACTGACCTAAGACAGGGAATTCTTACTAGGATTAAATGTCAGGAATTGTGAAAAACTGACTTTAAATGTATTTGGCTAAGGTGTATGTAAACTTCCGACTTCAACTGTATATAGACATTGAATATCCCTTTGAGCATGGTGCAGTTATTAATGTCACATTGGATGGTCAATACACCCAGCCACTACAAAGATACAGGTGCCCTTCCTAACTCAGATTTCACCATGAGGCCAATGGTGATTTTAAATCAGTTACAGAGTTTACTGGCTGTGATAGGAGATAACTGAGGATGGATCAACAACATTGAAGTTACTCCACAATACTAACCTAAATGGCAGAGTGAAAAGAAGGAAGCCTGTATTTAATTAAAAAAACATTCATCTTGTTTTCAATAAGGCACTAAAGTAATATTGCAAGAAATTTGGTAAAGAAATACAATTTTTGTCCTGAATACAAAGCGTTATGTTTGGGGCAAATCCAACACAACCCATCACTGAGTACCACTCTTCCTAGTTACAGTTTTGACTTAAATCAGCTTAAAAATCTATGGCAGACTTCAAAATGGTTGTCTAGCAATGATCAACAACCAACTTGACAGAACTAGATTTTTTTTAAAGAATAATGGGAAAATATTATACAATCCAGGTGTGCAAAGCTCTAGAGACTCAGCCAGAAAGAATCACAGCTGTAATTGCTTGTCACGTTCTGACCTTAGTTCTTTTGTTATGTCTTTGTTTTAGTATGGTCAGGGCGTGAGTTGGGTGGGTTGTCTATGTTCGTTTTTCTATGTTGTGTTTTGCGTTTGGCCTGGTATGGTTCTCAATCAGAGGCAGGTGTCGTTAGTTGTCTCTGATTGAGAATCATACTTAGGTAGCCTTTTTTCCACCTGTGTTTCGTGGGTGATTATTTTCTGTTCTGTGTTTGTATTTTCACCGTTCAGGACTGTTTTGTTTCGTTCTCGTGTTTTGTTGTTTTTGTTAGAGTATTCGTTTTCATTAAAATAGATAATGAATACTTACCACGTTGCACCTTGGTCTTCCTCCCTTTCTCCCAACGACGAACGTTACATTGCTGCCAAAGGTGATTCTAACATGTATTGACTCAGGGGGTTGAATACTTATCTAATCAAGATAGTGTTTTATTTTCCCTTTAATAAAAAAAAATATATATATTCTCACTTTGACATTGCAGACTATTTTGTGTAGATCGTTGACAAGAAATTATAATTAAATCCATTTTAATCCCACTTTGTAACACAACAAAATGTGGAAAAAGTTAAGGGTGTGAATACTTTCTGAAGGCACTGTACCCCTCCCCATCTTCACAACAACTTTGTCAATACGACTAGACCATGATAACTGACCATCCAATGTTATACCTAGGAGTTCAGCTTCCTCAACTTGCTCAATGGTCACACCTTTTATTTTGAGGTTGAGGTTTAGATCTTTGAGAATGTTTTGAACCAAATACAATGCTTTTAGTTTTAGATGTATTTTAGACCAGTTTATTATTAGTCACCCATTCTGATAGTGACTTTGGGTGCTGTCATGTAGAGTGTGAAATCTGTCATGTAGAGTGTGAAATCATCCGCACATATCGTCATTCTAGCTTCGTGTAAGACCAGGAAGCTAGATTGTAGAGTGTGAAATCACCCATGAACTTCAATGAACGATGGAGATGAACTGGGTTTTCTGCACATGATATCATTTAAAGTATTTTTCTATTGTGTTTATGTCATTTATCTTTGTTTGGTAATATAATTTCAATTTCATTTTGTTAAGTGTAGTCACAAAATTTCTCAATTTACAGTATGTCAAGTAAATTGAAGCTATTCATTGGCTGATATGCATTTTGTGTGTGAGAACCCATTTACCTTTAAATGTTTTCTTATGTTCACAAGTATGGCCTCAACAGTTTTGGGACCATACTGTTTGAACAATTGTTAGGGGTGTAGTTCTGAGTGATTACCTGAAATGTGGGTTATTTTTCAGTTTTTAAACAACTAATTGACCAACGGTGCCCTTTGCCCTCCATTTGCCCTTACTAAAAAAATTCCAGTCAAGTCAGAGTGCAGTATAACTGCAGTACACTGTAGTATAACTGCAGTATGCTGCAAATACTGCATCCAAAATAACAGTTTTTTTACTGCAGTAATTTTGCAGTGTAACTGTAGTTCAACTGCAGTTAAGCTGCAATACACTGCAGTTATTCTGCAATTACTGCGTCCAAAATACCAGACTCGACAGCAGTTACTGCACTTTTACTGCAGGTTCAAAACGGCAATCTTTTTTTGTAAGGGTGTTTCGGGTTTTTTCTGTGAGCTCAATGCGCACATTTCACAGTTTCTCGAGAGATATATCAGATCCAGCCTGAACTGTGCGATGTAGTATGGAGTTGTAGTTTCCAACAGACCAATATTCTACATAGTTTAGCGCATGTAACGTGGTAATTAACTACAATAACCATAATCTATTGCGCATCTATTGTCCGGTATATTTTTATTTTATGCTGCTGTGGAGGAGAGAATGTGGGAAGAATGTGGGATCGCAAAATGATATAGAGAGCAGCTGTTGCTTCCGGAGTTATCTCCCTGAAAACTCAGGATCTAAGTGATTGATAGTTGGTATTCAGCAGTCAGAAAAGTATGCCTTATTTACTTTGAAGAACTACAAAACAGTGATTTTGTCAGACAGGTTAGGCAGCAGCTCTATAGAGATGAGATGATAACTTGGAATTAAATAATAAAGTCATCAAATAAAAAAAATGTAAAACAACAACTGAAATATTTTATTAAAGTAAAGTAATGTGAATAAATTATGGTTGTCACGCCCTGACCATAGAGAGCTGTTTATTCTCTATGTTGGTTAGGTCGGGGTTTGATTAACCTGCTGAGGACAGAGGGCGCTGTTTTCACTTTGGGGGAAAATCGTGCCCAATTTAAACGGCCTCGTACTCAATTCTTGCTCGTACAATATGCATATTATTATTACTATTGGATAGAAAACACTCTCTAGTTTCTAAAACCGTTTGAATTATATCTGTGAGTAAAACAGAACTCATTTTGCAGCAAACTTCCTGACAGGAAGTGGAAAATCTGAAATCGATGCTCTGTTCTAGGGCCTGCCTATAAATGTCCTTGATATTTATTAGTATACATGCACTTCATACGTCTTCCACTAGATGTCGACAGGCAGTGAGAGAAGAAATGGAGTGTATAACTTGATCTGGGGTCGAATAAAAGCTCTTGGCATGACGTGTCACCAGTTTCCTGTTTTCTGGAGCGAGCGAGAAGGGACCTGGTATTGCCTTCTGAAAAGCTGTCGTTATAGACGACTAATATCTCCGGCTTTGATTTTATTTGATAAATGTGACAATATCATCGTAAAGTATGTTTTTTCAATATAGTTTTATTAGATTATTGAAATTTATTCGGGACGTGTTGCGTTGTGTGCCTTTGTTCAGGAAGGAGAGCTTCGCGCTACTTTGCTAGCTTTCCGTGCTAATTGACTGGAGAAGAGGACATTATAAAACCAAACAACGATTGTTCTGGACAAAGGACCCCTTGTACAACATTCTGATGGAAGATCATCAAAAGTAGGACCCATTTTATGATGCTATTTCATATATCTGTCGAACATGTGAAATAGTAGTTTGCGCCCAGATTTTGGGCACTCTCTCGCTATAACTAAGCTGGATGTCGTAATGAAGTTATTTTTAGAATTCTAACACGGCGATTGCATTAAGAACTAGTGTATCTATCATTTCCTATACAACATGTATTTTCTAGTAACGTTTATGAATAGTTATTTGGTCAGAATAGTTGAGTGTCATAAAAATATCCGCACATTCTGGGAAAAAGATGCTACGTTAGCACAATGTATAACCACTGATTTCAGCTCTAAATATGCACATTTTCGAACAAAACATAAGTGTATGTATAACCTGATGTTATAGGACTGTCATCTGATGAAGGTTTATGAAAGTTAGTGAAAATTAATATATTTTGCTGGTTTATTCGCTATCGCTAACGTGCCTATTGCTATCGCTAACGTGCCTTGATGAATGAATGCGGTAGTGTGGTAGGCTATTGTAGTAAGCTAATATAATGCTATATTGTGTTTTCGCTGTAAAACACTTAAAAAATCGGAAATATTGGCTGGATTCACAAGATGTTTGTCTTTAATTTGCTGTACACCATCGATTTTTCAGAAATGTTTTATGATGAGTATTTAGGTATTTGACGTTGGTGTTTGTAATTACTCTGGCTGCTTCGGTGCTATTTCTGACGGTAGCTGTGATGGTAGCTGCAATGTAAAACTGATTTATACCTCAAATATGCACATTTTTCGAACAAAACATAGATTTATTGTATAACATGTTATAAGACTGTCATCTGATGAAGTTGTTTCTTGGTTAGTTTGGTTGGTTCTTGGTTAGTAAGGTTGGCTTTGTGCATGCTACCTGTGCTGTGAAAAATGTCTGTCCTTTTTTGTATTTGGTGGTGAGCTAACATAAATATATGTGGTGTTTTCGCTGTAAAACATTTTAAAAATCGGACATGTTGACTGGATTCACAAGATGTGTATCTTTCATTTGCTGTATTGGACTTGTTAATGTGTGAAAGTTAAATATTTCTCAAAAATATTTTTTGAATTTCGCGCTCTGCCTTTTCAGTGGAATGTGGGAGGAGTTCCGCTAGCGGAACCCCGGTGCCAGACAGGTTAAGGGTGGGTTATCTAGGGGAATTATATATCTATGTTGGCCTGGTATGGTTCCCAATCAGAGGCAGCTGTTTATCGTTGTCTCTGATTGGGGATCATGTTTATGTAGCCATTTCCCCATTGTGATTTGTGGGATCTTGACTATGACTATGTATAGTTGCCCGTGAGCATTATATTAGCGTTTCGTTTGTTCGCTTTATTGTTTTTGTTCTTTGAGTTTTCTCTTCCTAATAAAAGGGATGGAAACATACCACGCTGCATCTTGGTCCAATCATTATGACGATCGTGACAATGGTTAAGAAGTGGTAAGCAGTAATGGGCAGTCACTACCATAATGGGACTTTTATTCATAGTTTTATTCTGTGTTACAGCATTCAAACCACATAATGCATGGTGTAGTTAATGTTTTAAAAAGTGATCAAAATCGAAAACTGTGATTCTTTTTTAACTTCTTATGGCTGCAGGGGCAGTATTGAGTAGCTTGGATAAAAGGTGCACAGAGGTGCCCACAGTAAACTGCATGCTCCTCAGTCCCAGTTGCTAATATATGCATATTATTATTCGTATTGGATAGAAAACACTCTGAAGTTTCTAAAACTGTTTGAATGATGTCTGTGAGTATAACAAAACTCATATGGCAGGCAAAAACCTGAGAAAATATCCAAATAGGAAGTGGGAATTCTGAGGTTGGTTGATTTTCAACACAGCCCCTACAGAACACACAGTGGGATATGGATTAGTTTGCACTTCCTACGGCTTCCACTAGATGTCAACAGTCTGTAGAACCTTGTCTGATGCCTCTACTGTGTAGTGGGGCCGAAGGAGGCAAGAAATAGTCAGGTCTACCATGACCTGGCCATGCTCTGCCCATGCGCGTTCACATGAGAGGGAGCTCTGTTCCATCACACATCTGAAGTCAATGTAATTCTCCGGTTGGAACGTTACTGAAGATTTATGTTAAAAACATTCTAAAGATTGATTCAATACATCGTTTGACATGTTTCTACGGACTGTTATGGAACTTTTTGACATTTCGTCAGCTTTTAGTGAACGCGCTTTCTTACTTTGGATTTGTTTACCAAACACGCTAACAAAAATAGCTATTTGGACATAAATGATGGACATTACCGAACAAAACAAACATTTCTTGTGGGAGTCCTGGGAGTGCATTCCGACGAAGATCAGCAAAGGTAAGTGAAGATTTATAATGCTTTTTATGAGTTTTGTTGACTGCACAATTTGGCGGGTAACTGTATGGCTTCCTTTTGTGGCTGAACGCTGTTCTCAGATTATTGTGCTTTTGCCGTAAAGCTTTTTGAAATCTGACACAGCGGTTGCATTAAGAACAAGTGTATCTTTAATTCTGTGTAAAACATGTATCTTTCATCAAAGTTTATGATGAGTATTTATGTTATTTGACGTGGCTCTCTGCAATTTCTCCTGATATTTTGGAGGCATTTCTGAACATGGCGCCAATGTAAACTGAGGTTTTTGGATATAAATATGAGCTTTATCGAACAAAACATATATGTATTGTGTAACATGAAGTCCTATGAGTGTCATCTGATGAAGATCATCAAAGGTTAGTGATTAATTTTATCTCTATTTCTGCTTTTTGTGACTCCTGTCTTTGGCTGGAAAAATGACTGTTTTTCTGTGATTTTTCGGTGAACTAACATAATCGTTTGTGGTGCTTTCGCTGTAAAGCCTATTTGAAATCGGACACTTTGGTGAGATTAACAACAAGATTACCTTTAAAATGGTATAAGATACATGTATGTTTGAGGAATTTTAATTATGAGATTTCTGTTGTTTGAATTTGGCGCCCTGCACTTTCACTGGTTGTTGTCATATCATCCCATTAACGGGATTGCAGCCAGGGGAAGTATAGACGCCTTAACAAACTTGTATGCCATCTGTAAATACAAATACAATTGTTAAATTAAAAGCCTAGTTGGTTTAGCCATGGAAAAAGGGAGCAACCTTCCAGCTAGCCTTCCCGCTGGCCATGATTGGCTGAGATAATGAGTGGGCTGGACATGCCGAGTGATGAGTTCGGATTGGTCTGCCATGTAGCTCGCTTCTGTCTATAATATGAGCTGGTCAGTATGTGAAGGTAATCCTTTCTAACACAGCTTGTTTTAAAATATATCACTTAGTAGAACTGCATAAGTGTTGCTCTCCACTTTCTGGAGGACCAAGTTCTGAAATCAGTGGAGAATGATAGCTCAGGAGATGGAGAGAATTCTGGCGTTTGATTGCAAATATGCAGATGGAGTCGAAAAGAGAACACAGAAGGCTGTTGTATAAAACACATCTGGATTACATCTTCAAACTAAGGGCAACCATGGCATCCGTGTCAGAGAGGGAGAAGCGTCCATCCATGTGTACGGGTAAGAGAGTCTAGCTAGCTCCATTTTCAGAAATCACGTTTCTAATTTTGTCAAAGTTTTAATTTCAAGTTAATGTGTACTGTTACTTAGCAAGCTAACGTTAGCTGGCTAGCTAGCTAACGTTATGTGTATGATCTGTGTAATATTATTTGTATTTCAGAGCCATTTGCATTGCTAGTTATTGCCTAATGTTAGCTATCTAACATTGAACCTGGTTGGTTAGCTACCTGCAGATTCATGCAGGGTAGTAACGTTATGAGTTGGGATAATGGTTAATTGTTGAGGTAGCTAGCTACATGTCTAAACAAAAGACTCCACTATGCAAGTAACTATTTCAATAGAATGTTTATGATGTCACTGCGATATAGACGTAGTTGGTAAATTCGCTCTGGTTATCTACTCTCTTCTGAGTGTGCCAGAGCGCAGAATAACTGACACATTGTTCAACACCCGTTGAATATGGCCGGTGTCAGTAAATGTTGGCAAAAAAGCATAACAAAATGATTGGCAGCAGCACAGTTGCAGTCACCAATGCTCTGGAAAACATAAAAACAGTCTGACCAGCTCTGCTATGGCAAGTAAAATGGTCAGTGAGCTGTTCTCTCATTTGTGTCTGGAAGTAGCTAGCAAGCTAGCCAACGTTATCCAGTTAGCTTGGGTGCTTGACTGCGGTTAGGGTCAGAACACTCAGATCAACCCTACCTCTCCGAGAACGAAACGCTCTGAATTTATGAATGGACAATCTGACAACTCTGAGTTTACAAACGCCAAGAGCACACTCTGGCACTCCAGATAAAATTTATGAACTTACCCGTAGTTTTTTTGCTCTGAGTCTCTACTTTTATCCAATGTAAAAAACATAATTTCAAATGTTGCTACATGAGATCGAGCCGGTCGGTCACATTTGTTTATCAAAACCAAAATCTAGCTAGCTAGCTTTCATAATATGCTGGCTAGAGATTCCAAAGCCAGTAAAAGTATTTTGCCAGCTGCTATCTGGCGAAGTGATTTGTAACTTTGCAAGCTAACTTTAGTGTCGGTAAGTTATGTTAGCTACAGCTTACTGGAACGTATCTAACCATTAGCCAGCTAACTAACTACTGCAGAGGCTAACATGACTATGTGTTCTATTTAGAGTCTGATCCCATCAACTTCTGCTGTGGCATTGGGCACCAATTTCAGCAATACACTCTTGAGAAAACAAAATCACTAATACAATAAATGGTCTACAAGCCATGTGCTACTCAAACTTGTCACACCCTTGCAATCAATTCTTTGGCATGGGTTAGTATACTCTTCTAGCCTATTCACTCTGTTGGCAGTGCTTGTCTACTCAACATCAAAACTATAGTTCTACTTCATACGTTTTAGACCGTCAGTACAGTTGAAAGTATGGATTACATCCCTTGCACTCCTCGCAGGTCGAGTAATAATAACAACAAAGTCACGACGGTGACGTGACAGCGTGGGAGGACGTGCCCCAGCGGTTCATATAAAACCGTACGTCAGACCACACACTGTCTCTTATTTCTTCGCGCAAAGTTGGCTTAGCCGTATTGCGGAAGTTGACTGCAAATACTGGTATTCCCTCTCCCCTGGTATTACTAGCATGCTACAAGCTAGTTAGCTAGTTTACTAACTCAACCTAGCTACCACTGTGTGTCAGTGTGTTTACCAACTCCACCTAGCTGCCACTGTATGTTGTCAGCTTGGCTTACCAAACAACGGCCATTTGTGTGTGTTTCGCATAAATAAGACTATGTTTAAACATGATATCTCTCCTGCTCCAGCCCTGTGGTCATAGCTAGGCTCAACCAAAATTATTTTGCGGTTGCTGTACAGCTCCTGCAAGATTATTGCAGCACTCTACCCTTACTGTGTATTTTGGTAGTATTTTCTTCACATTCTGAACTGAGAGAACACCGCATCACCATGATGCTGGGCATGCATGGCTGTTCCTCTTGTGGAGCTGAATTACAAATAGAAGATGGTCATGACCTGTGCCCCGCCTGCCTAGGCATTGGCCACCTGCGTGAGGCCCTTTCTGACCCCTGCATTAACTGCGCCATCCTGCCTGTGTAGGTGATGGAAGTGCGGATAGCCACAGTTGGGGACCTGGTTGTCACAGATAATTTACAAGCGTCCAGTGTTGTTCACCAGAACCCACCCAGGGCCACCAAAAGAGGGAAAGCCCAAGAAACCGATTTCCACCCCCCCCCCCCCCCCCCCCCCCCCAGGTAAAAATGTTAAAAAATTAGGAGCATCACTCGGAAGGTCGGTTCCTTTATCCTCTGATTTAGAGCAGCTAAAAACACTTTTGCGTTCCTTTAAGCCCCCTGAGTCGGACCCCTCTAGCACATCCACCAGCATGGGGGACGCAACAGAGGACTCAGATAGCCGGGATGATGACCTGATTTCTACTCAGGCATCCAACCGGAACTTTAGTGACCAGGAGGATGACACGCCCAACATGGTGAAGGAGGTGCCAACCAGTGTTGTGGACCCATTCAGTCTCAATGCTAAAGATGGGTCAGAGGTGTCATTCCGAGGCTCTGATCACACGGAGTCAGAAGAACTCTCTGCCTCGCTATGCGCTGTCCTGCGTGCGGCCATAGCTAGGCTAGAGCTTGATGACCCTCAAGCCACAGCCCCTGCAGCTAACCCATTCTTTAAGAACGCCCCGGTAGCTATTCCGCTTAGTGTGCCACCTTCACCAACTTTTCTTACGGAGCATCAGAGATACTGGGTTGACCCGTGAGATCTTGCCCACCACGGCAAGGACAGTAGGACGCTATCTGCCATGCGCGACGCGAAACAAAATGGTCTGGACCATATGCCTAAGGTGGATGAATGTATAGGAGAGCTAATGCTCTTCCCAGATGAAGCACTGAAGGATGATACCTGCTGCCCCAGACCTCAGTGTAGGGCCACAGATGAGCTACTGTCACGGATGAGCTACTGGCACAGAACAGGATACTCCAGCCGGAGCACGCAGACCTGTACCTCTGCAACCTGAATGACGCATCTCTTCAGGCGTTTGCATTCACGACCAGAGAGCTAGGCAGACTGATGTCCACCCTTGTTGTGACCTGTGACTCCAATGTCCGATTACTCCAGACGGATACTGAGAAAGCTCCCAGTGGTCTCCTGACTGCACTTCAGCCCTGCGGCTAAGTGGTTCATCGAACATAGGAAACAGCTCAGGCTACACCGCTTTGGAACCCTCAGCCCAAAAACCAGGCATCATAGAGTCGTGGCAGAGGGAGGCCTGACGCGTGAACCTCACCGCTCTCTCGGCCCAGCCCTCCACACGCCCTTGGTCCTACCACCAGCCTGACACAGGTGCTTGCCAGCCACAGACGGCGATGCAGCCACCCCTCCAACCCCCAAGAGGCCGTGGCAGAAACTGAATGGCGGGGTTCTGCCATTGGCCGATTTACCCAGCAGCACCTGACCTACTGGACATCCCACTCTTCAGACCCATGGGTGGTGATGACCTTCTCACAAGGGTACAGGCTGCAGTTCCAAGATTACATCTCTCGATCACAAGAGTAAAAGCATCAGAACAGCAAAATGTCTTTTACTCTACCTATTTCCTGGTTCTGAAGAAAGACGGAGGTTTCCGTCCTGTTCTGGATTTAAAACGGTTCAAAGTTTTCCTAAAAGTTCTCCCCTGTCACATGTTGCGGACGGTCAACGTTCTCCAGACCATAGCCGCAGGGGAATGTTTCACGTCCCTGGACTTGAAAGATGCTTACTTCCCGTTCCTGTGTTACCGGAACACAGGCGTTTTCTGAGGTTCACCTTCCAGGGCCAGGCATACCAGTTTGCGGTATTACCCTTTGGTCTCTCCCTGCCTCCTTGCTCTTCACAAGATGCGTGAGCACAGCCCTGAGCTCCCTTCACCTTCAGGAGATCAAGATCCTTCCTTACTTCAATGACTGGCTCATCTGCTCCCCCTCTCGCGAGTGTGCGGCCGAGGATACAGCGCTGACACTGACCCACGTCACGGCACTGGGTCTTACCGTGAACAACGAAAAGAGCAACTTCACACCAAGCCAAAAGGTCATCTTTATTGGCATGGCTCTGAACTCCTGCGCTATGAGGGCATGTATAACACCTCAGTGAGTGGACAGCATTCTTCTTCTTCTGCAACAATTCCTGTTGAATGCATTGGTGAAGGAACAAACGTTTCAACAACTGATGGGCATGCTCACGGCGGCATCCGCGGTGGCACCAATAACCTGCTTTCTTTAAGGCCACTACAAGTGTGGTTCAACAACCTCCTCTTGGACCCCAAAATACAGGTGACAAGTGCGTGCTAATCTACTCTACGACCGTAGAGGAAGAGCAACTACCTGACTACAGGTGTCCCTCTCTGATCAATTCCCGCGAGGCGAGAACTAGTGATGACCGACGCTTCTCTAACAGGCTAGGGAGCAGTGTAGCAACACAGGTCTGTACGGGGAGAGTGGTGCCCCCGCTGAGAGGAAAGAGCACATCAACGCGCTAGAACTTCAGACAGTTTACCTAGCCCTGAATCACTTTCTGCCGGACAATACACCAGACAATACATCGACAGTGTTCCACATCAACCATCAAATCGAAACGAGGTCTGTACGGTACCTACACGTGGCCCAACAACTCTTGATATGGGCCCTACCACATCTGGCCTCTCTACGAGCCATTAATCTCCCAGGCAAGGTGAATGCAACAGATACCACCCCCGGGGGAATGGAGACTTCACCCACAACTAGTGAAGATGATATGGCAACGGTTCGGAACAGCACACATGAACATGTTCGCGTCAGAGCAAACATCCAAATGCTCCCTCTGGTTCTCTCTGGCAGAGTCCAATAGCCCCCTGGGCATGAACGCCTTGACTCACACATGGCCAGAGGGCCTACTGTATACTTTCCCTCCAACCCCTCTGTACTTAGCAACGCTGCACAGGGTCTCTCAGGCTCAGCACAAGCTACTGCTTGTAGCCCCCAGACGGCCAGCGAGACCCTGGTTTCCAACCCTCTTCTGGAGCCATGGCAACTCCCTCGCAGACAGGACCTGCTCTCACAGTTGGACGGCAGGATATGGCATCCCAGCCCAGACCAACTATAGCTATGGGTGTGGCCTCTGAAGAGCCGACCCTCTACTGATCGCCTGCGATCCTGCTATTATCGAGACGTTACAGAATGCCAGAGCCCCGTCGACCAGGATGGTGTATGCTGGTCGCTGGAAGCTGTTTACCGAATGGTGCTTTACCAGGGCGGAGGAACCAGTGTTCTGCTCTGTACCTGTTACACTGAGCTTCCTTCAGAAACTACTGGACTCAGGTCGCTCTGCCTCTACCTTGAAGGTGTATGCCTCAGCCATATAGGCTAACCATTTACGCATCGATGGAAAATCGGCAGGGGCCCACTACCAATTCTTACAAGGTGTCCGCCGGCTGCATCCCCCCAGGACCGTCGGCGCAGCATCCTGGGACCTCCTTTCGAGCATACGGAGAAGTCGGACAACGAAATGTGTGAGTGAGCTCCACACGCTCTCTATGTGCCCGGTCTGCCTACGATAGAAGGCGGACAACATAGGTGTGACCTTATGGCCCTATCCAGCCTTTTTTCTAAGATTTTATCACCCCTTCACATCAATCAAGCCATCGAGCTGGCGGCCTATTGCCCCCCTCCTTTCCAGAATGAGTAGGAGCGAGCAAATCTCCTGTGTCCAGTCCATTCCCTAAAACACTATATGCAAGCCTCGAAGTACTACAGGAAGTCAGACCAGCTGTTTCTTTGCTTTGGTGGGAAGTCAAAAGGTCTTGCTTTTACACTGGGTTGTGGATGTCTTCACTCAGGCCTACTAGGGTGTAGGGCTCTTTGTCCCAGAAGGTGTGATATGTCACTCAACCAGAAGTGTCGCCACATCCTGGGCTGTGCTGAGAGGCGTCCCCCTGAATGAGATATGTGCAGCTGCTACTTGGTCGTCGCCCTGCACGTTCTCAAGATTTTACAAGGTTAACGTCGCATCCTGCCACACCATGGGCTCTTCCATTTTTACAGGGGCACTGGTGCATTTATCAGCGGTTAGTAGTGCTATTCCTCGTGACCTTGTTGGTATGAGTCATCCATACTTTCAACCGTACTGACGGCCTAAAAGGTATCAAGTAGAACGGAAGGTACGAATGTAACTAAGGTTACATTCCCACTCTGTCCGTCACCGGCGTGACTTAGTTGTTATTATTACTCAACCTGCGCGGAGCGCGAGGGATATAATCCATACTTTTAATGTACTGACGGTCTTCCAGGTATTCGTAGAACCATAGTTACATTCGTAACTGCCGGTGCTAATACACGACAAAACTGTATCAAAACACATACCAGTCTACTGTATCCTTTTTTGTTTACAGATGACCATGGTTTCTTGTATGGCTACACATCCTCATGATCAGTCTTCATGTCTTTCCTGAAAACTTGCTGTACAAACAAATCTTCTGCAAGAGGTTGATGCAGTGGGTGGTAAAGAAAGGGTACAAGCCCAGAACCCACCACTTCAGGGAGAGGCTTGTCCGCCTGGCTGTGGAGTGCAGAAAGGACCAGACGGTTGTCTACAAGGAACCAGAGTCACAGCTCCCCAAACCTAACATCCCTGCCAACATCGCCACAGTGCCAACATCTTCTAAACCAGCTGCCATTACCCAACACAAGAATAAGTTAACCAGCTAAAGAACATTCGGGAACCTGCCTGGAACATTCAACCAACACAATATACAACATCCATATTCAGTTAGACTGATGTTTTAGTATAATGTAGAATACATAGTTTGCTCACAACTGCATTGTGGTATAGATATTGCTAACTCTTGTACAGTTGAAGTCGGAAGTTTACACACGCTTAGGTTGGAGTCATTAAATCTCATTTTTCAACCGCTCCACAAATTTCTTGTTAACAAACTATAGTTTTGGCAAGTCGGTTAGGACATCTACTGTGTGCATGACACAAGTAATCTTTCCAACAATTGTCTACAGACAGATAATTTCACTGTATCACAATTCCAGTGGGTCAGAAGTTTACATACAGTCAACTTAGTGTGCCTTTAAACAGCTTGGAAAATTCCCGAAAATTATGTCATGGCTTTAGAAGCTTCTGATAGGCTAATTTATATCATTTGAGTCAATTGGAGGTGTACCTGTGGATGTATTTCAAGGCCTACCTTCAAACTCAGTGCCTCTTTACTTGACATCATGGGAAAATCAAAAGAAATCAGCCAAAAGTGCAAATCAATCCCAGAACAACAGCAAAGGACCTTGTGAAGATGCTGGAGGAAACCGGTACAAAAGTATCTATATCCACAGTAAAACTAGTCATATATCGACATAACCTGAAAGGCCGCTCAGCAAGGAAGAAGCCACTGCTCCAGAACCGCCATAAATAAGCCAGACTACTGTTTGCAACTGCACGTGGGGAGCCGAAAAGCCGAAAGAACACCATCCCAACCATGAAGCACGGGGGTGGCAGCATCATGTTGTGGGGGTGCTTTGCTGCAGGAGGGACTGGTGCACTTCACAAAATAGTTGGCATCACGAGGGAGGAGAATTATGTGTATTATGTGTAGATGCGGCTTGTATTCAAGACAACGTTTTTTTGCTCTGGAGACCGACATGAGTTTGCACAGGAGTATGCAGGAACAGTTATGGCAATATATGACATTTATACTGTACAATAAAAATATACTACTCATGCCTATAATAAATACTGCAGTTCCATAAAGGGAATACTTGCATATGGTGTGTTTGGGTGGTGAATTGAGATGTTCGTTGTCACTTTGATACGAGGGGAGATTGTTGTTATGGGACCTTTCACATCTCCTCTTGAGAGTCATCAACTTCTTTGTATTAGACATGAATAGGCAATATTTGTGTACTGTCTCTATTCCTACTGTAGCAGCATGATGTAGAATATGAGAAATCTCACAGACACACGTTAGCTAGACAGCTCCAACACACAGGTATAGTTACTGTAAGACTAATGAGTCATAAAGCCAAAGTCAATCCTTTACTCTTTGTCATCATCATCAAAGAATCTATCCAGTTTTGCTCCTAATGAGATGCACTGAAGCTAGATAGGCTAGTTAGCTATCTAGCTATAACGTTGGACTGAAAAACATTTTAGGTATAGCAAACAAAGCTCGCTAGCTAAACTTGGCTATCTTGGCTTGCAGTGGTACTAGCAAGTCTCGTTAAGGCCGAATCAATCACTAAATTGTACTTTACTGAACAACATTGCCTCGTGTAAAAAGAGAGCTTATATTGCTAGCTAGCTACCGACAGCAAAAAAACGTGTTGGTTTGTCTTTTGCCCTCCTATGTCCTAGTCCTCCTGGTCTAGGCTGCCGATGCTAATTACTGGTCTTTTTCTTGCGGTCTCAACACCTCTTCAGTGAATTCCAGCTGAAATAAATAGGGCTGTATGTTCCTATGTACAAGAACATTAAACAAATGTTTAGTCGTCCAGCTTTTCTTGGAAAGACGAATCATCAGAAGCAGCCATTGTAGCTAATTATTTAGCAATCTCGGATAGACAGTGCATGGTAACATAGCTCCCGTGAACCAGTAAACTAGTAATGCCCCCGTTTTGAAAAGCCTGCCTTCAGTGGTGGGAACAAGGAAATAGGGCTCAAGGCAGGCTGTAGTCTCTACAAAACCAGGGAAAATGAGTCAACCTAGATATCCTACAATGTCCTGGCAGATAGGAACATCGTTGAGACAAGTCCAATGGCTCTATTGAATAAAAACAACCATATCTACAACCATATCTACTCGCTCATTTTTAGACAATTTATTTAGATCACAAGCTCAGTCAACAAATGACGTAACGTAATGTTTTGAACTCTCCAGGCTCTAAAAAAAAATCTAAAATACAGCTATAGTGTATAATTATGTGTGAAACACCCCCGCATCAATCAGAAATATGTAGGGAGCTTGGGAAAACACCCAAAATAATGTCTAGCGGTGAAGTTTTCTATTAACATTATGTCTATTAGCTAGCTGGAACAGTAATTAATGGTCAGATTAGGAGATGCACTACGACCATAAAGTATGTGTACACCTGCTTGTCTAACATCTTATTCCAAAATCATGGGCATTAATATGGAATTGGTCACCCCTTTGCTGCTATAACAGCCTCTGCTTTTCTGGGAAAGATTTCCACTAGATGTTGGAACATTGCTGGGGGGACTTACTTCTATTCAGCCACAAGAGCATTAGTGAGGTCGGGCACTGATGTTGGGCGATTAGGCCTCGCACGCAGTCAGTGTTCAAATTCATCCCAAAGGTGTTCACTGGGGTTGAGTTCAGGGCTCTGTGCAGGCCAGTCAAGTTCTTCCACACCGATCTCGACAAATCATTTCTGTATGGACCTCGCTTTGTGCACGGGGGCATTGTCATGCTGAAAAAGGAAAGGGCCTTCCCCAAACTGTTGCCCCAAAGTTGGAAGCACAGAATCGTCTAGAATGTCATTGTATGCTGTAGCGTTAAGAATACCCTTCACTGGAACGAAGGGGCCTAGCCCGAACCATGAACACCAGCCCCAGACCATGATTCCTCCTCCACCAACCTTTACAGTTGGCACTATGCATTGGGGCGTTCTCCTGGCATCCGGCAAAACCCAGATTCGTCCGTTGGACTGCCAGATAGATGGTGAAGCGTGATTCACAAACTGGAAACCGCATTTATTGTAGCTGGGGATTTTAACAAAGCTAATTTGAGGAAAATGCTACCGAAGTTCTATCAACAATTGCCTGTAGTACTTGCGCTACAAAAACTCTTGAACATTGTTACTCTCCCTTATGGATGGCTACAAGGCCCTCCCCTGCCCTCCCCCTCGGCAAATCGGATCACGACTCCATTCTGCTCATCCCTTCATATAGGCAGAAACTCAAACAGGAAGCACCGGTGCTAAGGTTTATTCAACGCTGGTCTGACCAATCAGAATCCATGCTTCAAGATTGTTTTGATCACGCGGACTGGGATATGTTCCGGATTGCCACTGAGAATAACATTGACGTATACACAGACACAGTGACTGAGTTCATCAGGAAGTGTATAGGGGATGTTGTTCCCAATGTGAATATTGAAACCTACCCAAACCAAAAAACGTGGATAGATGGCAGCATTCGTGCAAAACTGAAAGAGCGAACCACCGCATTTAACCACGGCAAGGTGACTGAGAATATGATTGAATACAAACAGTGTAATTACTCCCTCTGTAAGGCAATCAAACATGCAAAACGTCAGTAAAATCAGAGACAAAGTGGAGTTGCAATTCAACGGCTCAGACACGAGACATATGTGGCAGGGTATACAGACAATCACGGATTACAAAGGGAATACCAGCCACGTCTTGCTCCCAGACAAGCTAAACACTTTCTTTCTGTCATCATGAAGTGCTTTGAGAGGCTAGTTAAGGATTATATAATCTCCACTTTACCTGACACCCTTGACCCACTTCAATCTGTATACCTCCCCAATAGATCGACAGATGATGCAATCGCCATTGCAATGCACAATCCCATCTGGACAAGAGGAATACCTATGTAAGAATGCTGTTCATTGACTATAGCTCAGCCTTCAACACCATAGTGCCCTCCAAGCTCATCATAAAGCTCAGGGCCCAAGGTCTGAACCCCGCCCTGTGCAACTGGGTCCTGTACTTCCTGACGGGCCACCCCGTCAAGGAACTTGAAAAGCTTCAAGTTCCTTGGCGTACACTTCAATGACAATCTGAAATGGTCCACCCACACAGATAGTGTGGTGAAGAAGGCGCAAAAACGACTCTTCAACCTCAGGAGGCTTAAGAAATTTGGCTCCTAAGACCCTCACAAACTTTTACAGATGTACAGTTGAGAGCATCCTGTTGGGCTGTATCACTGCCTGGTACGGCAACTGCACCATCCGCAACCGCGGTATCCTTAGCTGCGTCCTCAGACGGCAGAGGGTGATGCCGTCTGCCCAATGCATCACCGGGGGCACACTGCCTGCCCTCCAGGAAACCTACAACACTGAATGTCACAGGAAGGCCAAAAAGATTATCAAGGACATCTACCACCCGAGCCACGGCCTGTTCACCCCACTATCATCCAGAAGGCGTGGGACAGAGAGACTGAAAAACAGCTATTATCTCAAGGCCATCAGACTGTTAAATAGCCATCACTAGCCGGCTACCACCCGGTTACTCAACTCTGCACCTTAGAGGCTGCTGCTCTATGTACATAGACTGGTCACTTTAAATGGAATACTAGTCACTTTAATAATGTTTACATACTGTTTTACTCATTTCATACGTATATACTGTACTCTACTGTATTTTAGTCAATGCCACTCAGACATTGCTCATCCTATTCTCTTACTTTTAGATTTGTGTGCATTGTTGTGAATTGTTAGATACTACTGCACTGTTGGAGATAGGAACACAAGCATTTCACTACACCCACAATAACATCTGCTAAATATGTGTATGTGACCAATACAATTTGATTTGATAAGATTGAGAATCAGTTAAGCCAGGAATCATGTATTGGTTAATTTTGAAAATGCTGTTAATCCTTCAATGCCAGAAGTTTGATGGCTAATGGGGAAAAGTTCAAACAGTTTATTGAGGAATTACCAGCCAAACCTGATGTGATACGTCTCCAGGAGACATGGCGTAAACCTACTCTAGATTTTGTACTACAAGGTTATGTTGCAGTCCGTAGAGATTGGGTGGCAGGGGAGGAGGATGGTGTGCTAGTTTTATAAAGCAGGGGATCCCATACAGGTGGGTGGGAGAGGGAGTTGAACAGGAGAATGTAGTGGTAGAGGTGTTGTTGGGAGGGGGAATATGGTATTAGTGATCTTTTACAACCCGTGTAAGAGACTAGAGTTGCTGGCCCTTGGGAATGTAGAAGGTCAAGATAGGAGACAGATAATGTGGTGTGGGGATTTTACTGCTCATAGTACGCTCTGGGTAGGGTTACAGACTGATGAAAATGGACAAGTGTTGGAGGAAGTACTTCATGAGAAATGGCTTGTGAGTCTTAATAACGGCCGGGGAACCAGGATTTGATCCAGTAACTGGAAATTAATCTGCTCTGGAGCTTACTCTGATCTCAAGTTCAATGGCAGGCAGATGCAGTTGGGAGGTTTTGGAGGAATCTACAGAGGATAGTCACTATCCTATCATGTATACTGTAGGAACGAGGGTGGAAGATTCAGTAGGAAATGGATTGAGGAGATGGATATTTGTGGAGAGGGGTCAGTTTCAGGAGTTGAGTGAACAGGAGCTGTCTTAGGTTGATCTCAATTCAGATATAGAAACAGTGAATAATGGAGTAAGAAGAGCAATAGAAGGGGCCGCAAGGCAGGAGATTCCTATGGGTACAGGGGGGGAAAGAGTAACACAGTTCCCTGGTGGACTGAAGAGTGTAGAGAAGCTGTGAAGAGTAGCAACAGGGCCTCCAGAATGTTGAAAAGGTTCCATAATTACCAGCACCTGATTCAGTAAACAAGCACAAGGCATAGTAAGGAGGACTGTTAGGACAGCTAAGAGGGAGTGTTGGCGCCGGTTCTGTGGGAGAGGTATGGGGGATGATTAAGAGGATGAGTAGGGTCAGACAAGATTAGGATCTCCCTATGCTGAAAAGTGGGGAGATTGTTGCAGTGAGAGATATGGAGAAGGCAGAGATGTTAGCCCATGCATTTGTGAAGTTGCACAGCTCAAATAATCTGACAGAAGAGGGGCAGCATGGGAGAGAGAGGGTCAGAGGAGAACATCCAGGGGTCCTGGATCAGAGAGAGAGGGTGGAGGATGCATTGAATGCCACTTTTATGTTGGCTGAGATGAAGAGAGCTTTAGCTAAAGCTGGGGTAACATCTCCTGGGAAGGATGATATGTGTTATATCATGATGGCTCATCTCAGTGACACTGCAATGGGAAAGTATTGGGCCTTTACAATAAAGTGTGGCAGGAAGGGAAAATGCCTGAAAGTTGGAAGCAGGCTGTAGTGGTGCTGATACGGAAACCAAGGAAAGACCCTACTAGTTGACATCTCATGTATGTAAACTTATGGAAAGGATGATAACGGAAAGGCTGACTTACTTTCTGGAGAATATAGGACTAATGTCACCAGATCAAAGTGGATTCAGGAAAGGCAGGGCAATGATGAATCCTGTACTGTGCCTTGAGTCAGTCATACGGAAGGCACAGGCAAATAAGTAGGTGGTGGTAGCTGTTTTCTTCGATGTAGAGAATGCCTATGATATGATGTGGAAGGAAGGCCTGTTTATCAAGCTGGATATCATGGGGGTTGAAGGAAGTGTTATTAATTGGATAAAATATTTTATTTTTGGGTGATCAATAGAAGTGAGGGTGGGGAGCTCTGTCAGAAAGCTATGAGCTAGATAATGGTACTCCCCAGGGAAGTGTCATTAGTCCTTTGTTGTTCTCCATTATGATTGAAGATGTATTCTCCCGGGTGGGAGGTCATTGTTTGCGGATGACATCATCTGTGACATCATGGTTCCATGTTTGTTGCTATATTAAACATTTCACCTGCACCTGCTTCTCGACTCTCAGCATTTCCGTTACAATTGTTATACTTAAGTAAAAGTAAAGATACCTTAATAGAAAATTATTCAAGTAAAAGTGTAAGTCACCCAGTAAAATACTACTTGAGTAAAAGTCTAAAGATATTTGGTTTTATGTATACTTAAGTATCGAAAGTAAAAGTATAAATCATTTCAGAATCCTTATATTATTTATTTATTTACGGATAGCCAGGGGCACACTCCAACACTCATACATAATTTACAAACAAAGCATGTTTGTTTAGAGAGTCTGCCAGATCAGAGGCAGTTGGGCTGACCAGGGATGTTCTCTTGATAAGTGCGTGGATTTTACAATTTTTCTGTCCTGCTAAGCATTCAAAATGTAACGAGTACTTTTGGGTGTCAGGAAAAATGTATGGAGTAAAAAGTACATAATTTTCTTTAGGAATGTAGTAAAGTAAAAGTTGTCAAATATAAATAGTAAAGTAAAGTACAGATACCTCCAAAAACTACTTAAGCAGTACTTTAAAGTATTTTTACTTAAGTACTTTACACCACTGGTAGAGACAGAGGGATGCTGTTTTGCTCGCTCGGATGCTTTCTCCTGTGAGATACATTCAGCCTCTTGCGAAATGAAGGAACATTGACAAACAGAGACAAAAGATTTTATAATTTAAAAAAATCTTGGTCATTTTTTTGGGGAGGCTTCCCTTGGCGTCCATGAATACAACGCAACTGCCCATATAGCCAGGAGAGTTCAAGAAGTGATCAGTGAAGTTGAGCAGTGGTCCCTCAGGTGGGCTTCAAGTTTTCAGTTGAGAAAACACAGACTGTGTTTTTTTCTAGAAGGAAGATTGGGGAAGAAATATACTTGAAGTTGTATGGAAGGAATCTGGGGAGGGTGGGAGTGTTTAAGTTCCTGGGGGTCTGGTTTGACACTCGAATAACATTGGCGGAGCATATTAACAGTATTTGTCAAAGGAAATAAAATGATGAATGTGATGCGCTGCCTGTCAGGAATGGAGTGGGGGGGCAGATAGAATGGCGTTGAAAATGCTATATATAGCGCCGTCAAGGTCATCACTGATTATGGAAGTGTATCACATGGATCAGCAGCTCAGACATCTTTGAAAAAGCTAGATGTAATCCAGGCCCAAGCCCTAAGAATATGTTGTGGAGCACTCAGGACCTCCCCGGTGGCAGCGATGCAGGTAGAGTTGGGAGAGATGCCGTTAAAGTTAAGTAGACAACAGCTAGCCATGTCATATTGGGTAAATCTACAAGGACGTAAGGTTACAAATCCTACAAAAAAGGTACTCCACCTGAGTGCAAAATCTGAATATAGTTTTGGGTGGATAGGCAATGGCAGGGCGAGAGAGATGGGGTTCTTTGGGAGAGAGTTTAGCCCCTCTGTGGTTCTTCCTGCTATACCACCTTGGTTGCTCCCTCTGCCAGTGATAGATCTATGTTGCTTGAGAGGGTAAGAGCTGTTGAGGAAGGAGTAGATTCAGTTATAAGTGAAGATTTAAGAACACAATAGCTAACCATGCTTTCTTGAATATATTCACAGATGGATCTAAGGACCAGGGAGGAGAGGTGCAGCTTTTAATGTTCCTGAGTTGAAGGTGGCAGTGACAAAAAGAGCAATGGATAATTTATCTGTTTACACAATGAAGTTGCTGGCCATACTCTTGGCCCTAGAGTGGGTGGAGGAGGTGAGGCCTGGCAGGGTAGTCATCTGCTCTGACTCCTGTGCAGCACTGATGAGCTTAAATTATTTTGTGTCTCTGAGCAGACAGGATGTATTGTATGAGGTTTTGCAGTGCTTGTATAGGGTGAGACAGATAGGCATATTTGTGATGTGGGAGTAGAGGGGAATGAGGAGGTGGATGTTATCACCAAGCAGAATCTTAAACATCCTAATGTTGAAATGGAATTGTCAATCGGTAATCAGCAGCCAAGGGGTTGATAAAAACAGGGGATTTAGTATTTAATTATGTATTTTGTTTCCTTAGGGAGATGAGAATATTGGGTAGGATTTAGACCTTCCCTGTCTCTGGTCCACAATCCAGGCCAGTCGGTGGTGGTAATACACCTTAAAGTTGGTTGCCAACCACCATATAAAATCCACAGAAGACGAAGAAGAATATCCCGTGTTCGTCACCGCGGTGCAAACATTACGGGTGAGAAGCGCTTCGACCTGAAGGGATTCAGATGTATTTACTGCTGAACCTCAGGTTGAAACATAACGGCTATACAGAACAGGGCTTGATAAATTGATCCATATTGCCACCATGTGGTTGTACAAGTGTAGCCTACTCTGTTAGTCTCAGTCCTATAGAGCAGTGGTGTTTCCCAACCTTTTTCGGTTACTGTACCACCAACTAAATTTTGCTCTGCCTGGAGATCCCAAGAAGTACCGCCACATTTTACTAGTAGGCCTATGGTCTCATGAGTCTTCTCAAGTACCCCCTATGAATAAACCAAGTACCCCCAGGGGTCCTAGTACCCTGTTTGGGAACCACTGCTATAGAGTATATACAGAAAGGTTGCATCTAAAACTTCTATGATTCATAAATATAACTAGCTATCAGGATGTATCAGTTTGACAAGAGGTCTGCAGTCATGAACAACTGCTGTCTTAGATGTTGTATTTTATTTTTGTGTGCAGTAGATTGCACAAAACAGAGATCATATCTCTAAAACAGATGACGGCTGTGTCTGATTTTGCAACACCTTAGAGGTGTATGGTAGGTAATGACATTGTAATAATACTCATTTGAACAGAACGGACAGTTCAGATCAGTGATATATCAGTACTGTGCCCCCTATGTTATTCTCTTCTGTACATACACATTTTTTCCTGCGTGTATGACCTCTGTTTGAGGTAGGGGGCAGTATGACACCATGTACAAAATTGAGTGAGCTCCATCCCTGATTATTTCTATCAGTCTGAAGACCATGCAGGGTAAAACCATTGATAGTGGACTTTATCCCTCTCTGTAGGGAGACCAGGTCACTGGTTTTGTGGTTCAGAACCATGTCCCCCTGTTACTGTATACACACAAGGTCCTGTCTATTGTCAAAACCATCACAGCATTATCACCTGATGCAGCATGTCCTGTAGGATTATCGTCCAACAACACGAGGCATTTCAGGTTACTGATGCCATAAAGCTCTGGCTGTTTTTCAGTGTAAACTTAATGTCCAGTGTAACTATCTAATTTCACAAAGCTGACAATACTATTTAAAGGTTAATCACTTTAACAGGATTACTTGTCCTTTTGCACAAGAGAGGACACTCAGCCCACTTCCGTGTTAATTTGGCAGCAAAGGGCCAGTGTAAAGGATCAGTTAATGCAAGGAATCACTAAACACTGACACAAACATGTTCAAAATCAGTCTTCCTATGGGAATGTTCAATATTCTGCCTTTTCTCAGCTCACTGGTCACGATAACAACACCCACCCGTAGCACGCGCTCCAGCAGGTATATCTCACTGGTCATCCCCAAAGCCAACACCTCATTTGGCCGCCTTTCCTTCCAGTTCTCTGCTGCCAATGACTGGAACAAATTGCAGAAATCGCTGAAGCTGGAGACTTATATTTCCCTGACTAACTTTAAACATCAGCTATCTGAGCAGCTAACTGATCGCTGCAGCTGTACATAGCCCATCTGTAAATAGCCCACCCAATCTGCCTAACTCATCCCCATATTGTTTTTATTTACTTTTCTGCTCTTTTGCCCACCAGTATTTCTACTTGCACATCACCATCTGCTCATCATCATCTGCTCATCTATAAATCCAGTGTTAATCTGCTAAATTGTAATTACCTCGCTACTATGGCCTATTTATTGCCTTACCTCCTCACGGCATTTGCAGACACTGTATACAGACTCTTTTTTTCTATTGTGTTATTGACTGTACGCTTGTTTATTCCATGTGTAACTCTGTGTTGTTGTTTGTGTCGCACTGCTTTGCTTTATCTTTGTCAGGTCGCAGTTGTAAATGAGAACTTGTTCTCAACTAGCCTACCTGGTTAAATAAAGTTTCCTGCACTTCACTGCTTTAAACGCCATTGGGATGTACAAACATTGTGTGCCACTCCATAGAAAACAGATACTTAGTAGTATATGATTGTTTATTCAGTGTAAGTATATGTGACAGCTCCTGGGAATGATGCTCACTGCTCACCCTGTGGCAATAGCAAGAGCAGGATGTTTATTCACTGCTCACAGTCTGTTAATAGCTCCAAAATAATCTTCCCTGCGTCTCTCTTTCCATATCACAGTGCTGAATATCCCTCATGACTTCTTATCTGTTTCTGCTTCAGCTTTAGTCATGCAGTGATTAGCAAGGCAGCCCAGAGAGGGCCAGGAGGGAGTGGTGGTGATGGTCCTGCGAGGTGTTGGGAATCAATACCTTGTTATGATGAAATCTGAGGGCTATACTTTTCAAAGGCATTAAAAACCTCAGAAAGGACAGACACACAAAAGGGATTTGAAATCCATCTATTGAGCAGACTTGACCGCTCTGGCAAACACTGACAGGCAGGCAATCTGTCCAATTGTTTGGTGTCCCATTGAGTTTAGTGCCTTTCTGTTGACGTGACTTATTTGCAGGACAGGAAATATAACTACTGGCGAGGCATTGTGAAGTCATATCATCACCATAGGAGGGAGGAGGAGAAATAGAAACAATTCAACATCATGTACAGTAGGCATATGTAGGAATAAGGTAAATATTTCTTACTACAGAAGGTGTGTGTTGATTGATTTATGAATTGATTGTTATTGGTTAATTTGTCAATAAATGGGTTCCTAATCAATCAAGTTTTTTTCTTAAAATGTTTTATGGTTAAGGTATTGAAATCCATGTATATTATGGCATAACTCCATATATATTGTGGCAGAACACCAATGAGAAAGAGAGACATTTAGTTTTTGATGAGGTAATGGTCGCGTTCCCCTGCTCAGACGTTGAATGCATCAACCAATGGTTGCATGCCACGTCATCAACTGTCATCGACTGACAGATTGCTATAACATATGATGTGGTTAGCTGTTACTTAAAATACCTATCCAGGAGTTGTAAGATCTTGCATGCGTCAGCAACGCCTGGGCAGCGGATCGCGCCCAATTACTACTGGAGCTACTGTCTTGCCAGGTAAACAAAGTAGTCATCATGCATAGAGTTGTATGGTTTGTTAAGCTTTGAAATGAATGTTTTTTTTTGGCATACATTATAAAGTGAAAAATCTGAATCTCAGTATGATTCTGTTACCATGGAATTGGCCAGAGCCTATGGTGGGGGTGAACAGACTGAAAGAGGAAGATGTGTTCATATGTTGGTGGGTCCCTCAGGTGGGCTTCAAGTTTTCAGTTGAGAAAACACAGACTGTGTTTTTTTCTAGAAGGAAGATTGGGGAAGAAATATACTTGAAGTTGTATGGAAGGAATCTGGGGAGGGTGGGAGTGTTTAAGTTCCTGGGGGTCTGGTTTGACACTCGAATAACATTGGCGGAGCATATTAACAGTATTTGTCAAAGGAAATAAAATGATGAATGTGATGCGCTGCCTGTCAGGAATGGAGTGGGGGGGCAGATAGAATGGCGTTGAAAATGCTATATATAGCGCCGTCAAGGTCATCACTGATTATGGAAGTGTATCACATGGATCAGCAGCTCAGACATCTTTGAAAAAGCTAGATGTAATCCAGGCCCAAGCCCTAAGAATATGTTGTGGAGCACTCAGGACCTCCCCGGTGGCAGCGATGCAGGTAGAGTTGGGAGAGATGCCGTTAAAGTTAAGTAGACAACAGCTAGCCATGTCATATTGGGTAAATCTACAAGGACGTAAGGTTACAAATCCTACAAAAAAGGTACTCCACCTGAGTGCAAAATCTGAATATAGTTTTGGGTGGATAGGCAATGGCAGGGCGAGAGAGATGGGGTTCTTTGGGAGAGAGTTTAGCCCCTCTGTGGTTCTTCCTGCTATACCACCTTGGTTGCTCCCTCTGCCAGTGATAGATCTATGTTGCTTGAGAGGGTAAGAGCTGTTGAGGAAGGAGTAGATTCAGTTATAAGTGAAGATTTAAGAACACAATAGCTAACCATGCTTTCTTGAATATATTCACAGATGGATCTAAGGACCAGGGAGGAGAGGTGCAGCTTTTAATGTTCCTGAGTTGAAGGTGGCAGTGACAAAAAGAGCAATGGATAATTTATCTGTTTACACAATGAAGTTGCTGGCCATACTCTTGGCCCTAGAGTGGGTGGAGGAGGTGAGGCCTGGCAGGGTAGTCATCTGCTCTGACTCCTGTGCAGCACTGATGAGCTTAAATTATTTTGTGTCTCTGAGCAGACAGGATGTATTGTATGAGGTTTTGCAGTGCTTGTATAGGGTGAGACAGATAGGCATATTTGTGATGTGGGAGTAGAGGGGAATGAGGAGGTGGATGTTATCACCAAGCAGAATCTTAAACATCCTAATGTTGAAATGGAATTGTCAATCGGTAATCAGCAGCCAAGGGGTTGATAAAAACAGGGGATTTAGTATTTAATTATGTATTTTGTTTCCTTAGGGAGATGAGAATATTGGGTAGGATTTAGACCTTCCCTGTCTCTGGTCCACAATCCAGGCCAGTCGGTGGTGGTAATACACCTTAAAGTTGGTTGCCAACCACCATATAAAATCCACAGAAGACGAAGAAGAATATCCCGTGTTCGTCACCGCGGTGCAAACATTACGGGTGAGAAGCGCTTCGACCTGAAGGGATTCAGATGTATTTACTGCTGAACCTCAGGTTGAAACATAACGGCTATACAGAACAGGGCTTGATAAATTGATCCATATTGCCACCATGTGGTTGTACAAGTGTAGCCTACTCTGTTAGTCTCAGTCCTATAGAGCAGTGGTGTTTCCCAACCTTTTTCGGTTACTGTACCACCAACTAAATTTTGCTCTGCCTGGAGATCCCAAGAAGTACCGCCACATTTTACTAGTAGGCCTATGGTCTCATGAGTCTTCTCAAGTACCCCCTATGAATAAACCAAGTACCCCCAGGGGTCCTAGTACCCTGTTTGGGAACCACTGCTATAGAGTATATACAGAAAGGTTGCATCTAAAACTTCTATGATTCATAAATATAACTAGCTATCAGGATGTATCAGTTTGACAAGAGGTCTGCAGTCATGAACAACTGCTGTCTTAGATGTTGTATTTTATTTTTGTGTGCAGTAGATTGCACAAAACAGAGATCATATCTCTAAAACAGATGACGGCTGTGTCTGATTTTGCAACACCTTAGAGGTGTATGGTAGGTAATGACATTGTAATAATACTCATTTGAACAGAACGGACAGTTCAGATCAGTGATATATCAGTACTGTGCCCCCTATGTTATTCTCTTCTGTACATACACATTTTTTCCTGCGTGTATGACCTCTGTTTGAGGTAGGGGGCAGTATGACACCATGTACAAAATTGAGTGAGCTCCATCCCTGATTATTTCTATCAGTCTGAAGACCATGCAGGGTAAAACCATTGATAGTGGACTTTATCCCTCTCTGTAGGGAGACCAGGTCACTGGTTTTGTGGTTCAGAACCATGTCCCCCTGTTACTGTATACACACAAGGTCCTGTCTATTGTCAAAACCATCACAGCATTATCACCTGATGCAGCATGTCCTGTAGGATTATCGTCCAACAACACGAGGCATTTCAGGTTACTGATGCCATAAAGCTCTGGCTGTTTTTCAGTGTAAACTTAATGTCCAGTGTAACTATCTAATTTCACAAAGCTGACAATACTATTTAAAGGTTAATCACTTTAACAGGATTACTTGTCCTTTTGCACAAGAGAGGACACTCAGCCCACTTCCGTGTTAATTTGGCAGCAAAGGGCCAGTGTAAAGGATCAGTTAATGCAAGGAATCACTAAACACTGACACAAACATGTTCAAAATCAGTCTTCCTATGGGAATGTTCAATATTCTGCCTTTTCTCAGCTCACTGGTCACGATAACAACACCCACCCGTAGCACGCGCTCCAGCAGGTATATCTCACTGGTCATCCCCAAAGCCAACACCTCATTTGGCCGCCTTTCCTTCCAGTTCTCTGCTGCCAATGACTGGAACAAATTGCAGAAATCGCTGAAGCTGGAGACTTATATTTCCCTGACTAACTTTAAACATCAGCTATCTGAGCAGCTAACTGATCGCTGCAGCTGTACATAGCCCATCTGTAAATAGCCCACCCAATCTGCCTAACTCATCCCCATATTGTTTTTATTTACTTTTCTGCTCTTTTGCCCACCAGTATTTCTACTTGCACATCACCATCTGCTCATCATCATCTGCTCATCTATAAATCCAGTGTTAATCTGCTAAATTGTAATTACCTCGCTACTATGGCCTATTTATTGCCTTACCTCCTCACGGCATTTGCAGACACTGTATACAGACTCTTTTTTTCTATTGTGTTATTGACTGTACGCTTGTTTATTCCATGTGTAACTCTGTGTTGTTGTTTGTGTCGCACTGCTTTGCTTTATCTTTGTCAGGTCGCAGTTGTAAATGAGAACTTGTTCTCAACTAGCCTACCTGGTTAAATAAAGTTTCCTGCACTTCACTGCTTTAAACGCCATTGGGATGTACAAACATTGTGTGCCACTCCATAGAAAACAGATACTTAGTAGTATATGATTGTTTATTCAGTGTAAGTATATGTGACAGCTCCTGGGAATGATGCTCACTGCTCACCCTGTGGCAATAGCAAGAGCAGGATGTTTATTCACTGCTCACAGTCTGTTAATAGCTCCAAAATAATCTTCCCTGCGTCTCTCTTTCCATATCACAGTGCTGAATATCCCTCATGACTTCTTATCTGTTTCTGCTTCAGCTTTAGTCATGCAGTGATTAGCAAGGCAGCCCAGAGAGGGCCAGGAGGGAGTGGTGGTGATGGTCCTGCGAGGTGTTGGGAATCAATACCTTGTTATGATGAAATCTGAGGGCTATACTTTTCAAAGGCATTAAAAACCTCAGAAAGGACAGACACACAAAAGGGATTTGAAATCCATCTATTGAGCAGACTTGACCGCTCTGGCAAACACTGACAGGCAGGCAATCTGTCCAATTGTTTGGTGTCCCATTGAGTTTAGTGCCTTTCTGTTGACGTGACTTATTTGCAGGACAGGAAATATAACTACTGGCGAGGCATTGTGAAGTCATATCATCACCATAGGAGGGAGGAGGAGAAATAGAAACAATTCAACATCATGTACAGTAGGCATATGTAGGAATAAGGTAAATATTTCTTACTACAGAAGGTGTGTGTTGATTGATTTATGAATTGATTGTTATTGGTTAATTTGTCAATAAATGGGTTCCTAATCAATCAAGTTTTTTTCTTAAAATGTTTTATGGTTAAGGTATTGAAATCCATGTATATTATGGCATAACTCCATATATATTGTGGCAGAACACCAATGAGAAAGAGAGACATTTAGTTTTTGATGAGGTAATGGTCGCGTTCCCCTGCTCAGACGTTGAATGCATCAACCAATGGTTGCATGCCACGTCATCAACTGTCATCGACTGACAGATTGCTATAACATATGATGTGGTTAGCTGTTACTTAAAATACCTATCCAGGAGTTGTAAGATCTTGCATGCGTCAGCAACGCCTGGGCAGCGGATCGCGCCCAATTACTACTGGAGCTACTGTCTTGCCAGGTAAACAAAGTAGTCATCATGCATAGAGTTGTATGGTTTGTTAAGCTTTGAAATGAATGTTTTTTTTTGGCATACATTATAAAGTGAAAAATCTGAATCTCAGTATGATTCTGTTACCATGGAATTGGCCAGAGCCTATGGTGGGGGTGAACAGACTGAAAGAGGAAGATGTGTTCATATGTTGGTGGGTCCCTCAGGTGGGCTTCAAGTTTTCAGTTGAGAAAACACAGACTGTGTTTTTTTCTAGAAGGAAGATTGGGGAAGAAATATACTTGAAGTTGTATGGAAGGAATCTGGGGAGGGTGGGAGTGTTTAAGTTCCTGGGGGTCTGGTTTGACACTCGAATAACATTGGCGGAGCATATTAACAGTATTTGTCAAAGGAAATAAAATGATGAATGTGATGCGCTGCCTGTCAGGAATGGAGTGGGGGGGCAGATAGAATGGCGTTGAAAATGCTATATATAGCGCCGTCAAGGTCATCACTGATTATGGAAGTGTATCACATGGATCAGCAGCTCAGACATCTTTGAAAAAGCTAGATGTAATCCAGGCCCAAGCCCTAAGAATATGTTGTGGAGCACTCAGGACCTCCCCGGTGGCAGCGATGCAGGTAGAGTTGGGAGAGATGCCGTTAAAGTTAAGTAGACAACAGCTAGCCATGTCATATTGGGTAAATCTACAAGGACGTAAGGTTACAAATCCTACAAAAAAGGTACTCCACCTGAGTGCAAAATCTGAATATAGTTTTGGGTGGATAGGCAATGGCAGGGCGAGAGAGATGGGGTTCTTTGGGAGAGAGTTTAGCCCCTCTGTGGTTCTTCCTGCTATACCACCTTGGTTGCTCCCTCTGCCAGTGATAGATCTATGTTGCTTGAGAGGGTAAGAGCTGTTGAGGAAGGAGTAGATTCAGTTATAAGTGAAGATTTAAGAACACAATAGCTAACCATGCTTTCTTGAATATATTCACAGATGGATCTAAGGACCAGGGAGGAGAGGTGCAGCTTTTAATGTTCCTGAGTTGAAGGTGGCAGTGACAAAAAGAGCAATGGATAATTTATCTGTTTACACAATGAAGTTGCTGGCCATACTCTTGGCCCTAGAGTGGGTGGAGGAGGTGAGGCCTGGCAGGGTAGTCATCTGCTCTGACTCCTGTGCAGCACTGATGAGCTTAAATTATTTTGTGTCTCTGAGCAGACAGGATGTATTGTATGAGGTTTTGCAGTGCTTGTATAGGGTGAGACAGATAGGCATATTTGTGATGTGGGAGTAGAGGGGAATGAGGAGGTGGATGTTATCACCAAGCAGAATCTTAAACATCCTAATGTTGAAATGGAATTGTCAATCGGTAATCAGCAGCCAAGGGGTTGATAAAAACAGGGGATTTAGTATTTAATTATGTATTTTGTTTCCTTAGGGAGATGAGAATATTGGGTAGGATTTAGACCTTCCCTGTCTCTGGTCCACAATCCAGGCCAGTCGGTGGTGGTAATACACCTTAAAGTTGGTTGCCAACCACCATATAAAATCCACAGAAGACGAAGAAGAATATCCCGTGTTCGTCACCGCGGTGCAAACATTACGGGTGAGAAGCGCTTCGACCTGAAGGGATTCAGATGTATTTACTGCTGAACCTCAGGTTGAAACATAACGGCTATACAGAACAGGGCTTGATAAATTGATCCATATTGCCACCATGTGGTTGTACAAGTGTAGCCTACTCTGTTAGTCTCAGTCCTATAGAGCAGTGGTGTTTCCCAACCTTTTTCGGTTACTGTACCACCAACTAAATTTTGCTCTGCCTGGAGATCCCAAGAAGTACCGCCACATTTTACTAGTAGGCCTATGGTCTCATGAGTCTTCTCAAGTACCCCCTATGAATAAACCAAGTACCCCCAGGGGTCCTAGTACCCTGTTTGGGAACCACTGCTATAGAGTATATACAGAAAGGTTGCATCTAAAACTTCTATGATTCATAAATATAACTAGCTATCAGGATGTATCAGTTTGACAAGAGGTCTGCAGTCATGAACAACTGCTGTCTTAGATGTTGTATTTTATTTTTGTGTGCAGTAGATTGCACAAAACAGAGATCATATCTCTAAAACAGATGACGGCTGTGTCTGATTTTGCAACACCTTAGAGGTGTATGGTAGGTAATGACATTGTAATAATACTCATTTGAACAGAACGGACAGTTCAGATCAGTGATATATCAGTACTGTGCCCCCTATGTTATTCTCTTCTGTACATACACATTTTTTCCTGCGTGTATGACCTCTGTTTGAGGTAGGGGGCAGTATGACACCATGTACAAAATTGAGTGAGCTCCATCCCTGATTATTTCTATCAGTCTGAAGACCATGCAGGGTAAAACCATTGATAGTGGACTTTATCCCTCTCTGTAGGGAGACCAGGTCACTGGTTTTGTGGTTCAGAACCATGTCCCCCTGTTACTGTATACACACAAGGTCCTGTCTATTGTCAAAACCATCACAGCATTATCACCTGATGCAGCATGTCCTGTAGGATTATCGTCCAACAACACGAGGCATTTCAGGTTACTGATGCCATAAAGCTCTGGCTGTTTTTCAGTGTAAACTTAATGTCCAGTGTAACTATCTAATTTCACAAAGCTGACAATACTATTTAAAGGTTAATCACTTTAACAGGATTACTTGTCCTTTTGCACAAGAGAGGACACTCAGCCCACTTCCGTGTTAATTTGGCAGCAAAGGGCCAGTGTAAAGGATCAGTTAATGCAAGGAATCACTAAACACTGACACAAACATGTTCAAAATCAGTCTTCCTATGGGAATGTTCAATATTCTGCCTTTTCTCAGCTCACTGGTCACGATAACAACACCCACCCGTAGCACGCGCTCCAGCAGGTATATCTCACTGGTCATCCCCAAAGCCAACACCTCATTTGGCCGCCTTTCCTTCCAGTTCTCTGCTGCCAATGACTGGAACAAATTGCAGAAATCGCTGAAGCTGGAGACTTATATTTCCCTGACTAACTTTAAACATCAGCTATCTGAGCAGCTAACTGATCGCTGCAGCTGTACATAGCCCATCTGTAAATAGCCCACCCAATCTGCCTAACTCATCCCCATATTGTTTTTATTTACTTTTCTGCTCTTTTGCCCACCAGTATTTCTACTTGCACATCACCATCTGCTCATCATCATCTGCTCATCTATAAATCCAGTGTTAATCTGCTAAATTGTAATTACCTCGCTACTATGGCCTATTTATTGCCTTACCTCCTCACGGCATTTGCAGACACTGTATACAGACTCTTTTTTTCTATTGTGTTATTGACTGTACGCTTGTTTATTCCATGTGTAACTCTGTGTTGTTGTTTGTGTCGCACTGCTTTGCTTTATCTTTGTCAGGTCGCAGTTGTAAATGAGAACTTGTTCTCAACTAGCCTACCTGGTTAAATAAAGTTTCCTGCACTTCACTGCTTTAAACGCCATTGGGATGTACAAACATTGTGTGCCACTCCATAGAAAACAGATACTTAGTAGTATATGATTGTTTATTCAGTGTAAGTATATGTGACAGCTCCTGGGAATGATGCTCACTGCTCACCCTGTGGCAATAGCAAGAGCAGGATGTTTATTCACTGCTCACAGTCTGTTAATAGCTCCAAAATAATCTTCCCTGCGTCTCTCTTTCCATATCACAGTGCTGAATATCCCTCATGACTTCTTATCTGTTTCTGCTTCAGCTTTAGTCATGCAGTGATTAGCAAGGCAGCCCAGAGAGGGCCAGGAGGGAGTGGTGGTGATGGTCCTGCGAGGTGTTGGGAATCAATACCTTGTTATGATGAAATCTGAGGGCTATACTTTTCAAAGGCATTAAAAACCTCAGAAAGGACAGACACACAAAAGGGATTTGAAATCCATCTATTGAGCAGACTTGACCGCTCTGGCAAACACTGACAGGCAGGCAATCTGTCCAATTGTTTGGTGTCCCATTGAGTTTAGTGCCTTTCTGTTGACGTGACTTATTTGCAGGACAGGAAATATAACTACTGGCGAGGCATTGTGAAGTCATATCATCACCATAGGAGGGAGGAGGAGAAATAGAAACAATTCAACATCATGTACAGTAGGCATATGTAGGAATAAGGTAAATATTTCTTACTACAGAAGGTGTGTGTTGATTGATTTATGAATTGATTGTTATTGGTTAATTTGTCAATAAATGGGTTCCTAATCAATCAAGTTTTTTTCTTAAAATGTTTTATGGTTAAGGTATTGAAATCCATGTATATTATGGCATAACTCCATATATATTGTGGCAGAACACCAATGAGAAAGAGAGACATTTAGTTTTTGATGAGGTAATGGTCGCGTTCCCCTGCTCAGACGTTGAATGCATCAACCAATGGTTGCATGCCACGTCATCAACTGTCATCGACTGACAGATTGCTATAACATATGATGTGGTTAGCTGTTACTTAAAATACCTATCCAGGAGTTGTAAGATCTTGCATGCGTCAGCAACGCCTGGGCAGCGGATCGCGCCCAATTACTACTGGAGCTACTGTCTTGCCAGGTAAACAAAGTAGTCATCATGCATAGAGTTGTATGGTTTGTTAAGCTTTGAAATGAATGTTTTTTTTTGGCATACATTATAAAGTGAAAAATCTGAATCTCAGTATGATTCTGTTACCATGGAATTGGCCAGAGCCTATGGTGGGGGTGAACAGACTGAAAGAGGAAGATGTGTTCATATGTTGGTGGGTCCCTCAGGTGGGCTTCAAGTTTTCAGTTGAGAAAACACAGACTGTGTTTTTTTCTAGAAGGAAGATTGGGGAAGAAATATACTTGAAGTTGTATGGAAGGAATCTGGGGAGGGTGGGAGTGTTTAAGTTCCTGGGGGTCTGGTTTGACACTCGAATAACATTGGCGGAGCATATTAACAGTATTTGTCAAAGGAAATAAAATGATGAATGTGATGCGCTGCCTGTCAGGAATGGAGTGGGGGGGCAGATAGAATGGCGTTGAAAATGCTATATATAGCGCCGTCAAGGTCATCACTGATTATGGAAGTGTATCACATGGATCAGCAGCTCAGACATCTTTGAAAAAGCTAGATGTAATCCAGGCCCAAGCCCTAAGAATATGTTGTGGAGCACTCAGGACCTCCCCGGTGGCAGCGATGCAGGTAGAGTTGGGAGAGATGCCGTTAAAGTTAAGTAGACAACAGCTAGCCATGTCATATTGGGTAAATCTACAAGGACGTAAGGTTACAAATCCTACAAAAAAGGTACTCCACCTGAGTGCAAAATCTGAATATAGTTTTGGGTGGATAGGCAATGGCAGGGCGAGAGAGATGGGGTTCTTTGGGAGAGAGTTTAGCCCCTCTGTGGTTCTTCCTGCTATACCACCTTGGTTGCTCCCTCTGCCAGTGATAGATCTATGTTGCTTGAGAGGGTAAGAGCTGTTGAGGAAGGAGTAGATTCAGTTATAAGTGAAGATTTAAGAACACAATAGCTAACCATGCTTTCTTGAATATATTCACAGATGGATCTAAGGACCAGGGAGGAGAGGTGCAGCTTTTAATGTTCCTGAGTTGAAGGTGGCAGTGACAAAAAGAGCAATGGATAATTTATCTGTTTACACAATGAAGTTGCTGGCCATACTCTTGGCCCTAGAGTGGGTGGAGGAGGTGAGGCCTGGCAGGGTAGTCATCTGCTCTGACTCCTGTGCAGCACTGATGAGCTTAAATTATTTTGTGTCTCTGAGCAGACAGGATGTATTGTATGAGGTTTTGCAGTGCTTGTATAGGGTGAGACAGATAGGCATATTTGTGATGTGGGAGTAGAGGGGAATGAGGAGGTGGATGTTATCACCAAGCAGAATCTTAAACATCCTAATGTTGAAATGGAATTGTCAATCGGTAATCAGCAGCCAAGGGGTTGATAAAAACAGGGGATTTAGTATTTAATTATGTATTTTGTTTCCTTAGGGAGATGAGAATATTGGGTAGGATTTAGACCTTCCCTGTCTCTGGTCCACAATCCAGGCCAGTCGGTGGTGGTAATACACCTTAAAGTTGGTTGCCAACCACCATATAAAATCCACAGAAGACGAAGAAGAATATCCCGTGTTCGTCACCGCGGTGCAAACATTACGGGTGAGAAGCGCTTCGACCTGAAGGGATTCAGATGTATTTACTGCTGAACCTCAGGTTGAAACATAACGGCTATACAGAACAGGGCTTGATAAATTGATCCATATTGCCACCATGTGGTTGTACAAGTGTAGCCTACTCTGTTAGTCTCAGTCCTATAGAGCAGTGGTGTTTCCCAACCTTTTTCGGTTACTGTACCACCAACTAAATTTTGCTCTGCCTGGAGATCCCAAGAAGTACCGCCACATTTTACTAGTAGGCCTATGGTCTCATGAGTCTTCTCAAGTACCCCCTATGAATAAACCAAGTACCCCCAGGGGTCCTAGTACCCTGTTTGGGAACCACTGCTATAGAGTATATACAGAAAGGTTGCATCTAAAACTTCTATGATTCATAAATATAACTAGCTATCAGGATGTATCAGTTTGACAAGAGGTCTGCAGTCATGAACAACTGCTGTCTTAGATGTTGTATTTTATTTTTGTGTGCAGTAGATTGCACAAAACAGAGATCATATCTCTAAAACAGATGACGGCTGTGTCTGATTTTGCAACACCTTAGAGGTGTATGGTAGGTAATGACATTGTAATAATACTCATTTGAACAGAACGGACAGTTCAGATCAGTGATATATCAGTACTGTGCCCCCTATGTTATTCTCTTCTGTACATACACATTTTTTCCTGCGTGTATGACCTCTGTTTGAGGTAGGGGGCAGTATGACACCATGTACAAAATTGAGTGAGCTCCATCCCTGATTATTTCTATCAGTCTGAAGACCATGCAGGGTAAAACCATTGATAGTGGACTTTATCCCTCTCTGTAGGGAGACCAGGTCACTGGTTTTGTGGTTCAGAACCATGTCCCCCTGTTACTGTATACACACAAGGTCCTGTCTATTGTCAAAACCATCACAGCATTATCACCTGATGCAGCATGTCCTGTAGGATTATCGTCCAACAACACGAGGCATTTCAGGTTACTGATGCCATAAAGCTCTGGCTGTTTTTCAGTGTAAACTTAATGTCCAGTGTAACTATCTAATTTCACAAAGCTGACAATACTATTTAAAGGTTAATCACTTTAACAGGATTACTTGTCCTTTTGCACAAGAGAGGACACTCAGCCCACTTCCGTGTTAATTTGGCAGCAAAGGGCCAGTGTAAAGGATCAGTTAATGCAAGGAATCACTAAACACTGACACAAACATGTTCAAAATCAGTCTTCCTATGGGAATGTTCAATATTCTGCCTTTTCTCAGCTCACTGGTCACGATAACAACACCCACCCGTAGCACGCGCTCCAGCAGGTATATCTCACTGGTCATCCCCAAAGCCAACACCTCATTTGGCCGCCTTTCCTTCCAGTTCTCTGCTGCCAATGACTGGAACAAATTGCAGAAATCGCTGAAGCTGGAGACTTATATTTCCCTGACTAACTTTAAACATCAGCTATCTGAGCAGCTAACTGATCGCTGCAGCTGTACATAGCCCATCTGTAAATAGCCCACCCAATCTGCCTAACTCATCCCCATATTGTTTTTATTTACTTTTCTGCTCTTTTGCCCACCAGTATTTCTACTTGCACATCACCATCTGCTCATCATCATCTGCTCATCTATAAATCCAGTGTTAATCTGCTAAATTGTAATTACCTCGCTACTATGGCCTATTTATTGCCTTACCTCCTCACGGCATTTGCAGACACTGTATACAGACTCTTTTTTTCTATTGTGTTATTGACTGTACGCTTGTTTATTCCATGTGTAACTCTGTGTTGTTGTTTGTGTCGCACTGCTTTGCTTTATCTTTGTCAGGTCGCAGTTGTAAATGAGAACTTGTTCTCAACTAGCCTACCTGGTTAAATAAAGTTTCCTGCACTTCACTGCTTTAAACGCCATTGGGATGTACAAACATTGTGTGCCACTCCATAGAAAACAGATACTTAGTAGTATATGATTGTTTATTCAGTGTAAGTATATGTGACAGCTCCTGGGAATGATGCTCACTGCTCACCCTGTGGCAATAGCAAGAGCAGGATGTTTATTCACTGCTCACAGTCTGTTAATAGCTCCAAAATAATCTTCCCTGCGTCTCTCTTTCCATATCACAGTGCTGAATATCCCTCATGACTTCTTATCTGTTTCTGCTTCAGCTTTAGTCATGCAGTGATTAGCAAGGCAGCCCAGAGAGGGCCAGGAGGGAGTGGTGGTGATGGTCCTGCGAGGTGTTGGGAATCAATACCTTGTTATGATGAAATCTGAGGGCTATACTTTTCAAAGGCATTAAAAACCTCAGAAAGGACAGACACACAAAAGGGATTTGAAATCCATCTATTGAGCAGACTTGACCGCTCTGGCAAACACTGACAGGCAGGCAATCTGTCCAATTGTTTGGTGTCCCATTGAGTTTAGTGCCTTTCTGTTGACGTGACTTATTTGCAGGACAGGAAATATAACTACTGGCGAGGCATTGTGAAGTCATATCATCACCATAGGAGGGAGGAGGAGAAATAGAAACAATTCAACATCATGTACAGTAGGCATATGTAGGAATAAGGTAAATATTTCTTACTACAGAAGGTGTGTGTTGATTGATTTATGAATTGATTGTTATTGGTTAATTTGTCAATAAATGGGTTCCTAATCAATCAAGTTTTTTTCTTAAAATGTTTTATGGTTAAGGTATTGAAATCCATGTATATTATGGCATAACTCCATATATATTGTGGCAGAACACCAATGAGAAAGAGAGACATTTAGTTTTTGATGAGGTAATGGTCGCGTTCCCCTGCTCAGACGTTGAATGCATCAACCAATGGTTGCATGCCACGTCATCAACTGTCATCGACTGACAGATTGCTATAACATATGATGTGGTTAGCTGTTACTTAAAATACCTATCCAGGAGTTGTAAGATCTTGCATGCGTCAGCAACGCCTGGGCAGCGGATCGCGCCCAATTACTACTGGAGCTACTGTCTTGCCAGGTAAACAAAGTAGTCATCATGCATAGAGTTGTATGGTTTGTTAAGCTTTGAAATGAATGTTTTTTTTTGGCATACATTATAAAGTGAAAAATCTGAATCTCAGTATGATTCTGTTACCATGGAATTGGCCAGAGCCTATGGTGGGGGTGAACAGACTGAAAGAGGAAGATGTGTTCATATGTTGGGAATCCAGATGCAGAATCTAAAACATATACAGTTACTTGCCAAAATAAAGGAAACCCCACCATAAAGTGTTGTTCTGGTGGCCACCGAGCCAATGTGCCTTGGCATAGATTCTACAAGTGTCTGGAACTCTATTGGAGGAATGCGTCACCATTCTTTCATGAGAACTTCCATCATTTGGTGTTTTGTTGATGGTGGTGGAAAACGTTGTCTCAGGCGCCGCTCCACAATTTCCCATAAGTGTTCAATTGGGTTTAGATCTGGTGATTGAGACACACACACACACACACACACACACACACACACACACACACACACACACACACACACACACACACACACACACACACACACACACACACACACACACACACACACACACACACACACACACACACACACACACACACACACTCACACACCCTCACACCCTTTGAGACCCCTCTTTCAAAGTCACAGATCTCTTCTTCTAGCCATGGTAGCCAAAATAATGGGCAACTGAGCATTTTTATACATGACCCTAAGCATGATGGGATGTTAATTGCTTAATTAACTCAGGAACCACCCCTGTATGGAAACACCTGCTGTAAGGACTGGGTGTCGGAGTGCGAAGTCAAGCGCAGGAAACAGAGGGTGCAATAACAAATGTTATTTTAATGAACACTGTGAAAACTTAGGCCACCCTTCTAAACACTGGGTGCTCTCATAAAACTACCCCAGACACGGGGGGAACGAAAACAGTCCAGTACCAACGTACACACGTAGTTTGACACAAACACCACGTTTACCAACTAACAATCCCGCACAAAGAAACGGGCGGGCCGGCTGACTGATAAGCCCAACTAATTACAAACAAATACAAAACAGGTGTAACCAATAAACACATAAGGAGGGGGAGAAAAGGATCAGTGGCAGCTAATAGGCCGGTGACGACGACCGCCGAGCGCCACCCGAACGGGAAGGAGAGCCTGCCTCGGTCGGAGTCGTGACACCTGCATTCAATATACTGTACTTGGTATCCCTCATTTACTCTCAAGTATTTTCTTTATTTTGGCAGTTACCTGTATATTCCAAATGCATTAATTTAAGAACAAGGTTTTGACTTGGCCTGTATCATGCAGCCACTCACCACTCATTGCGATGAAAAGTAAATATCTTTAAAAACTCTTTCAAGCTGTTGATTGAGAGCTCTCCCTGGCAGTGTAGGCGTTTTTATCATTAGGAAATGATAGATGCAACATGTCTTTGAGGAGTGTATGAGGGTGTTTGTTCATGTTTTTGATGTGAGTGAAGTATAAACTGTTTGTCCCTGTTAAGAATCCTCTGTTGCTTCAACTGTAAATCAATGGGATGTTGAGCAAGCAAATATGTTTACAAATAAATGTTGCAATAGTAAAGCCAGTGTGGTATACAAAACCATCTAAATACTGACAAAACATTATTTACCTCCCTCAAATTATAGGATTGTTTTGTAATTAAGAGACTATGTATTATTAGTTCTGTTGTTGGAGCCCTTGGGCTCTATTATATCCTGTCAGATGTGTGAGAACAGATTGACCTGGCTTGCCATAAAATACACCAATGCCAACCTACAGTATATACACCTGTACTTACTATACAGTCTCTCGTTGGCATTTAAGCATCACAATGATCTAGAATGAGTCTCTCTCTCTATCTCTCTGTCTGCCTGTCTGTCTGTGTCTCCCTCCCCCTTTCACCTCATTCTTTCTCGAATGTGAAATTGAATGAGCATTTACCCGAAGAAATGCTTGGAGACAAGTCTTCCTCTGGGAGAAGGAAGACATTACCAACCGCGTGGCTTTTTGTAGGTCACAGGGGAATCAGACATGAGACGTGCTCATGCATGGTGGACAGATATGAAAGCGCTTCATTAAGCTATTGATAGACCATGTAATTAGGTAGTAGTTCTCTTTTATGTTACTGACCAATAGGTGTTGTGTAAAATGGAGGAACCAATCAATCTGGCCCATGTACAGATAATGAGTGTAGATTGAGGGATCTGATTCAGCCAACCAGAGGAAGGTTATACATTTTATAGCTTTACTATTCAAACGTGTTACGTCCATTTAGAAATGGTTACACCGAGTTGGAAATGTACCGAAAGTAGCTGTTGTTCATAGATTTTATTTACCAACTGTTACCACAGTTATGTAACGGAACTTGAAAAGTGAGGTGAGGATAAATACTGAAGTTATTCTTTTTATAGTTCACAGAATCCACAAAGGAAATTGATTCCACCATAGCAGAATTATTTCAGAACTGATAAAAAATGGGAAAATTAATTCCCTCGTTTAAAAAAGAAAGCAATTTTTAAATTGAGTCCTCCTGACTTCTCCATAAATCTGCAGTGTAAAAAGGGCTTCAGAGCACCATGGTCCCTGTTTGATGAACAACTCTGTTGCCCATGGCTGGAGCTAATTAGAAGCTATTTATAATCATGGGGAAATGTATCTTAAGAGCTGTGTAACCGAGAGGTGTGTGATGAAACCAATCAGACATCCATGATACTGTAGCTAAAATCAAGAATATTGATATATGTATAGTAAATGTCCAAGGAAGCAGGGTAATCAGGATGACATGTGGTGCTGATTGAATGAGGGATAAGGCAAGGGTCTAATGATCAAGTTCATGCAGAAAGAATCAGAAATATGTTTTTTTTTTGCTTGGGGTAGTGTTAATATGGAGGACAGGTCAGATTGATATGTGAATAGAAATGGTGGTTTGGTGATGAGACATTTAGTGATGCATTGTTTTCTCTTCTCCAGACAACCTGTCAGTACCTTATGATTTGGGAAAACACAGTAGTGCTCTCTGTAAAGTCCCGTCTGCCTTTCTGCATCACCTGTGCTCCACAATGCCATGCCTCTTAAGTGGAGATGACTATATTCCTAACACCATTATCACAGCTTGCTTTGATAGAAAACACCAGACTTTGGATCCACTTCCATCCAAACTGCATGAGAAACATTGAAACTTTGCCAGGTTAGTGATTCTATGGGCGTCTTTCATGTAGTGTCTGGGCCAAAAAGGCACTTTGTACGCGACCAGACAGTGACAATTCCAGGTGAATGATTGACTGATTAGCCATCGGCACATGTCTCCGTAATTATGTAACACTGCTAGGCACACTCAAATGAGCTCATCATAGCAGAGCCAGCCACCATTCATTCACAGATAAGCACAACATGGACCTGCTGTCGCAAATCACTAAAACACTTAATCGCATGCACACTCATACAGCAACAGGACATGAACACAACCTTGGGGTCGATACTCAGTAGTTAAATTGTTCCACTAACACAGCCCACGCTCTCCCTACCGCTACGCTAAGTGACATATTCATTTGAGTGTTGTGAAACAACATAATTTTGAAAGCAGCAATAAGATTAAATGGTCAATGATACTGTAGACATTAAAAAATATATATGTTTTATTCGCAGTCACATAAACAGAGCAGCAGTGGGGGCAGAGTTTTTCGGTAACGAGACAGGGTAAACACAATCTGTTGCCTGAATGTGAAAAACATTATTTTGTCAGTCTAAACAGACATGTTGATGATACGAGGTGAGTGCACTTCTCCAGACCTCTCCATCTCCCCTACATCTCAATTTAATTGGGATGACTCTTGATGTGATTGCTTCTTGGCTCTGTTCAAGCCAAAGCTGCCCTTCTTCTTCTCCCGTCTGCTAATACTCCCACTCCTCCACCTGGTGTTACTTCACACTCTTCCCCAGCCAGAGGATATGAGAGATAAGTCCAGTAGACTCCCCTGGCCCTGATGCCTCACCCTGGAGGACTCAATAAAACCTAGGTTATCTATGTCTCTCTTGCTCACTCACTATGCCAAGAGCTCTCAGATGTCCATGAAGTACTCCTACAGATGAGTTGTACCCCTCCAGGACAACTACAGTGCTGCTGAACAGCTTGAGTCATCTAAAATTAAATCAATTGTGGAGTTCTATCAAGCCAAGGCCAGGTGCCTGTGTGCATATGCATATGTCCAAGGGCTGGGTGAATATTAAGACATATCAAACTAGTCCAAGTGGGGTTAGAGGTTATTCTACATGATTATGTTCAATGTTATGTTTTTGTTATACTATCCACTGTAGTGCCTCAAACCACCAGTGTCCTTGCAGTAGCAATGGGCCCTATTATGTTATGTTGGTCCTTTATTGATGGCAGAGAAGGACTCAAAAATCCTACATACAGCACAACCTTGTTACAACATTATTGGTTAAAGAAAAAAATAAAATAAAACATGTTTCAAGTACCCAGTTTTATCTATTGTAAGTAATGTTCTGTTCCATATGAGTGTTCACTGAAATGTGCAGCACCAAATGGTGGTTGGTTCACTGCTGTTTCAATCAGTTTCCTGACTCTTATCATGCGTGCTGGAGGCTCAAGTTCTCATCAACTCTGTAGTGTGGGGGCACTAGGGTGAGACACAGCACAGAAGGTGATACTCTGTCACTTGCAGGTTTGTGGCTTCAAATGAAGCCGACAGCAGAGGGTGTGACAGCCAGGCAGCTTTGGCGGAGGTCCCTCTTCTGTGTTTGACATGACATGGCTTTCAAGCATTTTAGATGGTATCGGGGTGACATGGGATCCTGTTGGAAGCTACTGTAGCATAGTTAACTGGAGCTTAAATATGGCGCTACAGAATTAGATAGAACATACAGTATGTATCTTCCTCGGTGTGGCTCACCTGATGTCCCAGAACTCATTATCCACAACATGTTTTAACTGGCTCTGGATAATGGGAGTAGTCGATATGAAAGTCAGTGGTAAATAGGCAATTAGATAGCAATAAATAACATGGCACAGGGGTCTTTCATTTCATCCCACTAAGCAGAGCAGGAGGTCCAATAACAACAAAGCAAATTACAAGCCCTTGAAAATTAACATTCAGAGTATATGGATTAGATTTCACATTGTATCTTTGATGCTTTGATCACTTTGTATTTGACGTCAAGATGCATTTGCAGGGATACTGTATATCCACATGGAAGTGTTTGAGTTCACAGCACCAGTTACCAATTATTATGAATACATATTTTTTTTATTGTTTACTTGTCTCCTTTCATCAATCATTAATGTTGTCATGTTTTCCAAGATTTGCATATCCCTCAGTCAACTAAAGTTATGTCATAACACAGGTAGGGTAGATGAAAGAATCTTTGACCTTTTGGAAGTCTGTGGGCTAATTATTCAGAAACATTTTGTGTTAGAAAACCAACAATAAGACTCAGATCTTTGCCTGTTTTGTTTCAGAATTTTGTATGCCCCCCAAAATGAACAGCTTGACCTTTTGAGTAATGTAGAGAATGGTTGGAGTATGGCTGAGGGTTATTGTTTCAACTATGGGTAGCTGCAACCGCGGTATCGGCAAGTGGGTGTGTCGAAAGGAGGGGGTGTATAGAAAGCGAATCAGCTAATTGGACAGATGTATTGCAATTTAAGACTGTTTTGCATGGCTGATTGGGCTGCACAACGAGCCGATAAGCCGGCGGCTAGTGCACTGGTCTTGTATGAACATGCATGCTGACCTGAGACCTACAGGGTATCATAGTCGTGTCGCTGGCGATAGCTAACGTGGCAATTTTTTCCCCTCCCATGATTTTATTTCAAGTAGGATAGCAGCCTACACAAGAAATAACTAACATTGATATACCATCTAGATGTCACCTTGATGCATACATACAGTCTACTCAATGGGGATGGCATGAACAGCAACAACACTGGGACACAGTGCCCTTTGCTCCCACTTGACAAGCACTACTGTCCAGCAACAGCGTGGGAAGTAGCTACCTAGTATCAGGATGACGGTCACAGTAAGCACACGCATTCAATGTGTGAAGCAACAGTACTCCCATTGTTACGTACCCCAGGAAGAAACCAGATAATGTTGCTCGAACAGAAGGCGGAACTAAGAGTCATTGACAACAACCAAAACGAAAGAGGAGAGGTTCTGAAAGACACTCATGGGGGTGTCCACTGAAAGTTGACTAGCAACAACAACTGGAACCTTAAAGACACCCACCATGAGCGCACACAACATTTGCCCAAGAAGAGGCAAATAAAAGATAAACACACACAAAACAAAGACTGGAAGCAAACCAAAAAGGTGGAAAGAAATGTATTCAGGGAAGACTAGATAAAGGACTGGTTGCCTACAAATCAAATAGAGAGCGCCAACTAAAGGGGGTAACCCTCCGTCTCTCAATACAACTGGAGCACAGGTGAAACACCTTGCCACTAACGCGATGGCAACCATCACAGTTGTAACACATAGTGACTAATGAGGTGACACCAATCGGTGCAGCCTACATGCTATATGTCCAAACTCAAAACATAAATGGAAAAACGAAAACATGAAACAGCTTCCCCCTTAAGACAGCAAATATATCTTATATTTTTGTTGGACAGGTTTGCTCACCACCAACAGAAAACAGCTTCCATTGCGCAACATAATCAACATAAATGGGTTGCCCCATTTTAAGTTTATATTTGAGATTCTTCAACGTAGCCACCCTTTGCCTTGATGACAGCTTTGCACACTCTTGGCATTCTCTCAACCAGCTTCATGAAGTAATCACCTGGAATGCATTTCAATTAACAGGTGTGCCTTGTTAAAAGTGAATTTGTGGAATTTCTTTCATAATGCGTTTGAGCCAAACAGTTGTGTTGTGACAAGGTAGGGATGGTATACAGAAGAAAGCCCTATTTGGTGGAAGAACAAGTCCATATTACGGCAAGAACAGCTCAAATAAGTAAAGAAAAATGACAGTCTATCATTACTTTAAGACATGAAGGTCAGTAAATCTGAAAAATGTCAAGAACTTTGAAAGTTTCTTTAATTGCAGTCGTAAAAATCATCAAACGCTATGATGAAACTGGTTCTCATGAGGACCGCCACAGGAAAGGAAGACCCAGAGTTACCTCTGCTGCAGAGGATAAGGTCATTAGAGATACCAGCCTCAGAAATTGCATCCCAAATAAATGCTTCACAGAGTTCAAGTAACAGACGCATCTCAACGTCAACTTTTCAGAAGAGACTGCGTGAATCAGGCCTTCATGGTCGAAGTGGTGTAAAGTAACCACTACTAAAGGACACCAACAAGAATAAGAGACTTGCTTGGGCCAAGAAACACGAGCAATGGACATTAGACCGGTGGAAATCTGTCTTGGTCTGATGAGTTCAAATTTGCGATTTTTGGTTCCAACCGCTATGTCTTTGTGAGACGCAGAGTAGGTGAACGGATGATCTCTGCATATGTGGTTCCCACCGTGAAGCATGGAGGAGGAGGTGTGATGGTGTGGGGGTGCTTTGCTGGCAACACTGTCGATCATTTATTTAGAATTCAAGCATATGTGGGAACTCCTTCAACACTGTTGGAAAAGCATTCCAGGTGAAGATGGTTGAGAGAATGCCAAGTGTGCAAAAATGTCATCAAGGCGAAGGGTGGCTACTTTGAAGAATCTAAAATATATGATTTGTTTAAGACTTTTTTGGTTTCTACATGGTTCCATATGTGATATTTCATAGTGTTGATGTCTTCACTATTACTCTACAATGTAGAAAATAGTACAAATAAAGCTTTGAATGAGTAGGGGTATCCAGATTTTTGACTGGTACTGTATATACACACACACACACACACAAGTATCACCCCTTCAAATTAGTGGATTCTGCTATTTCAGCCACACCCGTTGCTGACAGATGTATAAAATTGAGCACACAGCCATGCAATCTCCATAGACAAGCATTGGCAGTGGAATGGCCTTACTGAAGAGCTCAGTGACTTTTAATGTGGAACCATCAAATTTCTGCTCAGCTAGAGCTGCCCCGGTCAACTGTAAGTGCTGTTATTGTGAAGTGGAAACGTCTAGGAGCAACAATGGCTCAGCTGCGAAGTGGTAGGCCACAGAAGCTCACAGAACGGGACTGCCGAGTGCTGAAGCGCGTAAAAATTGTTTATCCTCGGTTGCAACACTCACTACCGATTACCAAACTGCCTCTGGATTTGGCAGATGCCAGGAGAACGCTACCTGCCCCAATGAATAGTGCCAACTGTCACAGTTCCAGCGGTGATGAGGATGGAGACAGGTGATAACCTCCCGCAGGTCTTGGTATACCTCTGGGATGTTGGGCTGAAGGGCAACCACAGGACTCTCAAACAACATGGAACCACAACGGAAGGGAAAGCAGGTCCTCCGGCATTCGGGTGCCTAGTCCGTGATTGTCATCCTCGACCATGAGATGGTGGGGTTATGGCGTTGGAACCATGGGAGGCCGAGGATGATCTTGTGTATGGGTGCACTGATGATGAGGAAAGGAAGGCTTTCTTGATGGTTGGACTCCAGGGTGAGTGGTGCTGTGATGTGTGTGATAGTCCCGGATATCATTGGTCAATTCGGAAACGAAGAGGAGCGTGGGTATGAGGGAGGAGGCAATGACCTGGTCAATAAAATTTCCAGCATCACCGGAGTCCACTAGAGCTGTAGAAACAAAACATGACGGACAGCCAGCTAGTTAAATCGATACTAAAAAGGGTTTGGGGGAAAATTATGATGATGGAATACTCACACCTAACCCAGGAGATGGATGATCACAGGGCCGTCCCTCTGCTCTCGTGGACCCCGGGTTGGAGCGTACCAGACACCGTTGAAGCTGGTGCCCCTCCTGACCGCAATAGGGACAGAGCCCCAGCTGTCTCCGACGGCGTCGCTCAACCGCGGGGAGGCGTGCGGCCCTTACCTCCATGAGTTCAGGCTCTGACTAAGAACGGTTAACGAAGAAGGGTGAGAGGCGATGGGGGTGCCAACGCTCCCCAAGAAGGTTTTCCAGACGGATGGCCATCGCGATGAGTGCGTCCAAGGAGAGGGTGTCGTCTCTGCATGCCAACTCCGTCTAGACCTCTTCGTCCTCTTCTGAATAGGGTGCGGAGCGCCGGCGCATTCCATCCGCTGGGTGCTGCTACTGTCCGGAAGGTCAGGGCGTACTCCGCAGGAGGGAATTTCTATGAAAAGATTTTCAACATAAATGGACATTCCTCCTCCCACTCTTGATGTTCTACAGTGGTGAATAGCATTATAAGGAGACATGTCATAAAGCATGGTAGTCTCTTCAGTTAACCATGTTTCTGTAAGGGCAGCAATGGAAAAATGAATGATTGAGAGAAGACAGATAATGAACAAGGCGGTTGTGATTTTTAGGAAGACTGCGAATGTTCAAATGAAAGGTAGAAAATAAGCTTGTCTTGGAATTATAATAATCACAAGTGATTGACTCATCTCTGGTAAATTTCAGGAAATTTGAATCTGGATCAACACAATCCTTATATTTATTGTTTGCTTCATTAATATCTTATGGGTTAAATACCATGTTATCAGGATTGATATGCTGCCATACTAAGGTAGATACACAGTCTCATTCATCCAGATTGTGGAACGGAAACAAGTGTTGCCTCACATGTCCAATACAACCATACATTTGTGTTAGTTTTATCAATGGGGTGCACTTCCGATAGAATGCACATTGACACAGTCCACATAACACTGAAGACTTCAGAAGGTTATGACATTTAGAGAAATGTGTGTTTTTGGTCAGGAGGTTAGGTGAAACACATGAACAAAGTAGAATACATTTGTGTTTGTATCACATTTTAAGGTATGATCCAGGTGCAGACATTGTTGAAGAAACAAAAGTCTATTCCTTAAACAGGGGCAGGCAAATGACAGGTCTAGGCAGGCAGGGGTCAATAATCCAGAGAGGGTGTAAGGTACAGGACAGCAGGCGGGCGCAGGGTCAGGTCAGGCAGAGGTCGGTAATCCAGAGTAGTTGGGCAAAGTTACGGGACGACAGGCAGGCTCAGGGCAAGCAGAAACGGTCAGAACCGGGAAACTTGAAAATAGGCGCAAGGAACAGGGAAACAAAATGATGGTAGGTTCTACGAACAAAACGAACTGGTAACAGACAAACAGAACACATGTATAAATATACAGGGGATAATGGGGAAGATGGGCGACACCTGGAGGGGGGTGGAGACAAGCACAAAGACAGGTGAAACCGATCAGGGCGTGACAGTGTGGGCCAACTCAGTTGACTATAGCGGAGTCACTTGCCATAGGCCTACGAGAGGGGGGTGAACGACCAGATGATCATACTTCAGGTATGCGATGTTGCCTTTCTTTCGTTCTTCAATTAGTCGTGGCAGCAGTTCCTTTCTTCTGAGGTGTACCTTTTCATGGGAAGTCTTCATTGATGGCGATTTTGGTTCCCTTCAGGCACTTGGCTCTCCTGAGAATCTCCCCCTTGTCTTTGAACCTGAGCAGTTTCACCACTATAGATCTGGGCCATCCATCGGGGAAGAAAGTACCATTCCTATGCACTCCTCCTTTCGATGAGTTTAGGATCCAGTTTGAGTTGATCTGCCAGGAGTTTATTGGCCTTGACTTCTGTGTCATGCCAAGTTTCACATCCTTTACGTCCTCAATTCCATCGATTACAATGTTATTGCGCCTTGATTGGTTTTGAGGTAGTCTCCTTTGAAAGAGCGCCAAATCCTCAGACATGAATGCGGTTTGCCTGGTGACATTCGCACCCTTTAGCTCCTCCTCCTCTGACTGCGTAAATTCCAAACTGTGCTTAAATTCCATTACATCCTTAAACAGATCATCAACCCTTTTGTTGGTAGAATCCATAAAGAGTTGCAGGAAGGACTTAGTTATTTTCCTGCAGATCTATTAGATCTTTATAGAACTGTTTTTGTTGATTGAGTAGTTCATGGAGTGTAGTGCTTGAAATGTATTCCTCTTCCACATTGAGCTTTGCTGTGTTTTTCTGTCTAGTATTAGCTGTGCTACAAGCTTGTGAGCTAAAATGAGTTCACAAACACAACCCACACCCCTCCTCTCGAAAACAAGCTCTGCCAGTGAAATGGCAAGCACACCCAAGCAATACAGGCTTGATCACACGTGCACCAGTACGATAAACAGAGAGGCGGAGAACTTGTCTGCACTTTACTAAAAGGATGGGAGATCACCAACCTCCAAGTTAGAACTGTGGATGCAAGCAGTATGAGGGGCAGTAAGCCAAAACACCGGTCAAAGATGCTTGGGATAGACAGTGGTAGGAGCATTCGTTTACCCACGGAACAGGCAGCGTGAACTGAATGTCCAAATGATCACTGAAGAAAAATCTGCTTAGGAACAAAGTTCCTTGTTAGTTGTCCCATCCAACAGTCTATCCACGAGAGATTATAGTATGGACAAACACTGAGCACCACAATAAACCAGAAACACTGATTTGAAGGCATTTGACATGTGTGAGAATGTGTGACATTGTGTCTAACCCTGCAAACTATGTGGAATGAAAACAAATCGAATCTATGATATATAAATCCACCCAGTTCCCCCTTAGTATTTGTCCATAAATGTTTTATTCAGTCAGCTGACAGAGGGATGTACATCCGATACAGTCAACAGCAGTCATCACTCATTCTAAGGAAAAAAATAGGAAGGCTAATTCAAACTATTGACAAAATAATAAATTAGAATGTCCATTTATAAATGTACAGTATGTCTCCGTACAGTTTGGTGCTGAAAATTATACTCGTGAGTTTTATGAGGGACATTTCATCAAACTTTGTACCATGCCATTTCTTTCTTTTCATGGCCAAGGCCACTCCAAGGATCATCTCAAGTCCATCAACCATCCCTCTGCTCTATAGCACTCAGACAAAAAGCCCAACACGATATTTCTGAGTCCCCCACTGGTTCCTCAAGCTGACTTCATCAGTAATGAGGATAGGGGTTCCCTGCTGATTGAGACCATTGACCCAGTACCTCAAATTGGGTCCATAGTGGATGCCATTTCTGGGTAACAATTAAGTACCTTACTGTGATTGTTTTACATTAAAATGGTGAAAAGAGACATATATATTCTTAGCAAAGTGCAATTTCTCAAGCAATAATTTTGCTATGACTGTCTGGGAGTGGCCTGAGTGGAGAGGGGGAAACTGAAAACTATCTGTTATTTGCAGAGAGGTTTGGAACTCTTTATTATTGATCTATTAACTGATGTCACCAGGCAGGTCAAAACTCCATCCCACCAAAACAGGCTGAAATTTCAGGCAGTCTTTTCCAACAGCTCTTACACTAAAAGGTCCTTATCATAATTTGCACAATATTATTCTAACCTCAGTGTAGAAATATTTAAAAAATAATGGAAAAATCAAATTTTTTGACTGCATTGGGCCTTAAACAAAGGTTTGCCATGTATTATCAAAAAATGTATGTCCAAATCAAGAAAACTTACCAGCAGCCTCTTGCCGCACTGGTAGCCTATTCGCAAGTGCGTGAGTGTAATTGGCTCCAATGAGTGTAATTTGCTTTAACGATGTGCGCTGAGAGTCGGTAAGCAAGTTCAGGGAGTGAGTGTTTTAATAAATAAATAAATGCAACATAAAACAAAACAAGAACCATTCTGTATACATCTGGCCCTTCTTTGTACGCTGTGTTAACAAACCTCCAAACGAGCTTCAACGCCATACAACACTCCTTCCGTGGCCTCCAACTGCTCTTAAATGCAAGTAAAACTAAATGCATTTTACTGGTCATCCCCATAGCCAACACTTCCTTTGGCTGCCTTTCCTTCCAGTTCTCTGCTGCCAATGACTGGAACGATTTGCAAAAATCACTGAAGTTGGAGACATATCTCCCTTACTAACTTTAAGCGTCAGCTGTCAGAGCAGCTTACCGATCGCTGCAGCTGTACACAGCCCATCTGTAAATAGCCCATCCAACCAATTACCTACCTCATCCCCATATTTGTTTTAGTTTTTCTGCTCTTTTGCACACCAGTATTTCTACTTGCATCTCCTCATCTGCACATATATCACTCCAGTGTAAATTGCTAAATTGTAATTACTTCGCCACTATTGGCCGATTTATAACCTTATCTCCTTAATTCATTTGCACACACTGTATACATATTTTTCTATTGTGTTATTGACTGTATGTTTGTTTATCCCATGTGTAACTCTGTGTTGTTTTTGTCGCACTGCTTTGCTTTATCTTAGCCAGGTCGCAGTTGTAAATGAGAACTTGTTCTCAACTGGCCTACCTGGTTAAATAAAGGTGAAATACATTTTTAAAAAGAAACACGAACAACACACAGACTGAACATTGGAACAGAAACAATAACGCCTGGGGAAGGAACCAAAGGGAGTGACATATATAGGGAAGGTAATCAGGAAGGTGATGGAGTCCAGGTGAGTCTGATGACGCGCAGGTGCGCGTAACGATGGTGACAGTTGTGCGCCATAATGAGCAGCCTGGTGACTTAGAGGCCGGAGAGGGAGCACACGTGACATTTGCTCAATATTAGGAGTTAAGAAATAAAGTTGACATCATTAGCAATAAAATATTTTCCTATTTTGTACTGTAGGTATATAATTCCTAAATGTGTTTATTTTGTGTGTTTGCTAGCGATATTAATACAAATAATCAAGGGGCTGCAGACCCCTGGTTGAATACCTCTGTTATTGACCTATTTGTCCTCTAGGTCTATTTCATTACTTTTCACAAAAGTGTCATGGTGAATTGGACTTTATATATGACTTTGTATAGATGTCAGTACAGTATGCAATGCACAATACACAGGTTTCTTTTACCTGAAGTTGGAACAAAGTTTTGCAGTGTGTCCCCTAATTCCAATTCAAAGTTACTTGACATATAATGCAAAGGCCAACAAAGTCAAATATAAAGTGTGTTTGTCTAATTTGTTGTGCTGTTATAATTGGTTGAAACTTTGTCTGTTGTCTCTCATGCGTTAATGGCTTAGGATAGCATTTGTCAATAAAGCTTTTGAAGATTAATTGCTAATAGATTTGACATTATCTGGGTTAAAGAGATAATACAATGCTGTCTGAACACTTTCATTATGGATTGATGATAAGAGTCCTCAGTCTCCCAGACAGTTGGCTGCTTGATATGGAGTTCATTATTATTGTTCAGATATTACAACAACACTGTCTAGACATCTTCATTGCCATTCAAAGCCAATGAAGTTCATTTTGCTGCATCAAACCAATGAAAAAAACATTTATTTTAAGCCTATAAAGAATTGTAAATTACCTCCATACCCACCAGCCAACCATAGATAGTATTCGAAATGTCCCAATATTTGAGAGAGACTTAGAGACTTAGGCGGCTGAAGTATGGCTGGAGTATTTCCCAACATTGAGCAGTTGTCAGAGAATACCTGGAAATGGACTCCCAAGATACTTGTAACTAAAAGAGTGTCAGCCAAACCAACACCCAGAGCAGGTGAAAACTAGAGCAGAAACATTAAATATTTGTACATTCTCTAAAATAAAAAAGCATCAGCATGTCGTTGCAGTGGGATTAGCCTCGACTGATGGTTGTCAACCTGTGAAGACAGTAGCTGTAAGATTAAAAAACACATCAGCGTTGACTGTTTTCAATTTGTCTAAATGTCAACACTTCCTTTAAATTGTATGCGGGGTTCAGGGGCATTTCATGTCCATATGGAAATGAACTAATCATAGTAATTTTAAGGGTGCGTGCTGGTGGCAGGGAAGTCAGGCACAGGAGATCGAACTTGGTATTAACGGAGCAGTTTAATAAGTGCTCAAAAACTCAGAAAACCAAAATATACAAAATAATACAGGTGGGTACAAAACCCATCACACACCAGAACATATCTTGCACAATGCTTACAAACAAACAATCACCGACAAGGACAATGAGGGGGAACAGAGGGTTAAATACACAACATGTAATGAATGGGATTGGAACCAGGTGTGATACAAGACAAAACCAAAGGAAAATGAAAAGCGATGGCTAGAAGGTCGGTGACTACGACCGTCGAACGCCGCCCGAACAAGGAGAGGGACCAACTTCGGCGGAAGTCGTGACAGTAATACAACCCAGTGCAGAAACATCTATGACAGTTTGTTTATAACTATGATACAGAGGACAGGTAATGGAAAAGGCTCTCATGCTTTATTCATGTTATTTACATTTACAATTAGTCATTTAGCAGACGCTCTTATCCAGAGCGACTTACAGTAGAGTGCATACATTTTTTATTACATTTTACATACTGAGACAAGGATATCCCTACCGGCCAAACCCTCCCTAACCCGGACGACGCTATGCCAATTGTGCGTCGCCCCACGGACCTCCCGGTTGCGGCCGGCTGCGACAGAGCCTGGGCGCGAACCCAGCCCAGCCTGGGCGCGAACCCAGAGACTCTGGTGGCGCAGCTAGCACTGCGATGCAGTGCCCTAGACCACTGCGCCACCCGGGAGGTTACGTTATCATTTCTGTGTGGAATGGAATTGTTTGAATTGTTTTGGATGTGATTATTTGTAAGGCTGTGTGTTACACTCAAGACTTTCCTCTGTTATTGCACAGCTACCATGTCACCAGCCATAGAGAATGTGGTGAATGTTTGTTCATATGGAGGTAAGTTTGGGAAGTACAAATAGCACACATGGCTCTTAGTGGAGAGCTATGAACTAACACAAATTCTCCCATCGACTTCACCAATATACAGTTCATTTGGAAAGTATTCGGACCCCTTGACCTTTTCCACATGTTACTTTACTGCCTTATTCTTTAATGGATTAAATTGTTTCCCCCCCTCATCAATCTACACACAATACCCCATAATGACAAAGCAAAAACATTTTTTTTTTTTAAATTGTTGCAAATTTTTACATAAAAAAAAAAAAAATCACATTTACTTAAGTATTCTGACACTTTACTCTGTACTTTGTTGAGGCACCTTAGGCAGCGATTACAGCCTCGAGTCTTCTTGGGTATGACGCTATAAGCTTGGCACACCTGTATTTGGGGAGTTTCTCCCATTCTTCTCTGCAGATCCTCTGAAGCTCTGTCAGCTTGGAAGGGGAGCATAACTACACAGCTATTTTCAGTTCTCTCCGGAGATGTTAGATCGGGTTCAAGTCCGGGGCTCTGGCTGGGCCACTCAAGGACATTCAGAGACTTGTCACGAAGCCACTCCTGCATTGTCTTGCCTGTGTGCTTAGGGTCATTGTCCTGTTGGAAGGTGAACCTTTGCCCCAGTCTGAGGTCCTGAGCACTCTGGAGCAGGTTTTTTTTAAATCAAGGATCTTTCTGTACTTTGCTCCGTTCATCTTTCCCTCAATCCTGACTAGTCTCCCAGTCCCTGCTGCTGAAAAACATCCCCACAGCATGATGCTGCCACCACCACAGGGATGGTGCCAGGTTTCCTCCACACGTGACACTTTGCATTCAGGTCAAAGAGTTCAATCTTGGTTTCATCAGACCATAGAATCTTGTTTATCATAGTCTGACAGTCCTTTAGGTGCGTTTTGACAAACTACAAGGCGGCTGTCATGTGCCTTTTACTGAGTAATGGCTTCCGTCTGGCCACTATACCATAAAGGCCTAATTGGTGGAGTGCTGCAGAGATGGTTGTCCTCCTGGAAGGTTCTTCAATCTCTACAGAGGAACTCTGGAGCTCTGTCAGTGACCATCGGGTTCTTGGTCACCTCCCTGACCAAAGCCCTTCTCCCCTGATTGCTCAGTTTTGCCGGGCGGCCAGCTCTAGGAAGAGGTTTGGTGGTTCCAAACTTCTTCAATTTAAGAATGATGGAGGCCACTGTGTTCTTGGGGACCTTCAATGCTGCAGAAATGTTTTGGTACCCTTCCCCAGATCTGTGCTTCAACACAATCCTGTCTCAGATCTCTACGGACAATTCCTTCGAGCTCATGGCTTGGTATTTGCTCTGACATGCACTGTCAACTATGGGACCTTTATACAGACAGGTGTGTGCCTTTTCCAAATCATGTCCAATCAATTGAATTTAACACCGGTGGACTCCAATGAAGTTGTTGAAACATCTCAAGGATGATCAATGGAAACAGGATGCACCTGAGCTCAATTTCCAGTCTCATAGCAAAGGGCCTGAACACCTATGTAAATAAGGTATTTCTGTTTTTTACTTTTAATACATTTGCAAACATTTCTAAAAACCTGGTTTCGCTTTGTCATTATGGGTTGTGTAGATTGAGATGTTTTATTTATTTAATCCATTTTAGAATAAGGCTATAATTTGGGGGTCTGAATACTTTCAGAATTCACTGTACATTCAGTTTGAATGATACTTTGACAGTGTAATAATTTGTATTTCTTGTGCTGAACAGAACCGGTGCAGCAGAAGCAGAATGGTTACCACAGTAGCCAACACGGCCACACTTTGAAGCACAGCCAAAAAAGGTTGAGTGTTCAGTCACTTTGCCTATGTAACGGCAGTGCTCTGCTTTCTCCAAATCATGCTCTGTAAAATATGGCCAGGGTTTTGTGGCGGTTGTGGGTTCATAGGACCCTGATTTTAACTATCAGTCAAACAAGAGGGTCTCAGGGGAGCCCTAATGTAATTAAACACTAAAGTGTTTTATGGTTGGCCAGTCAAGAAACATGCCCTGCAAGGCGTCCTCTGAGAGTTGTAACAGCAGCTTTAAAAAGATTAGGCTTTGCATTTGAGCACTCTAATTGGTCACACAGCATTAGTTTCACTAAGTTATTTTAAGATGTGCAGTCAGGGTAAGTGGTTTTACTTTAAGAGATTGTTACAAGAGAACATTTTATGGTTACATAAAGTCAGACATGCCTGGGCTTTTTGTAGCTCGAAGCCCAGCTTTTTGTGACTTGTGCAACGAAGAGTATGTGGGTATGTCATGTAACATACATAACAAAGGGATTATCCTGAGGTAAAATGAGTGTCCTGGTTTGGTATCACAGAAATTCTGATTTGAACCACCCACATCAGTTATATTCAAAATGCCTGCATATTGTGTATTGAACTCATTTATCGTGTCCATATCCAGACCCCCAGTTGCAAATAACTTGTCATTCTTCATTATGAACGGGGCATTGGGGCCAATCTGGGATTAGATGCAGGATCAGAGGGGATGACAACCTCCCACCTCAGACAATCTGCTGCTACACACACAGATCACAGCATCTTAGGTCCAGATCTCTATCAACTCTCCCCAAGGAGGCCAGATGAAGTGTGTTTGGAGATATCAAAGACTGTACACCGACAGCCACCACAGCACACACACAAACATGTGAAATCCTGCACCCTGGGTTCACATGGACATAGAGAATTAGCATGAGTTGTTATCTCAACCGAAACAACACTGTCAGAGCGTATAGGACTGGTCAGACACATCCAGTTGGACTTTGAATGTAGCCAACCTGAATGTACAGACATATAAGGGAAGTGTTCATGACTGGTGATTTATAGGAGCAAGAACACCTTCTTTTAATGTACTGTAATTACTGTACTGTAAAAGTTTAAAGTTGACAGACCGCCGACGTTGAGAGCATTAGCTAATATATAAATCTCCACCTATTTAACTTTGCCTTTCACTGTTAATCATTAAAAGCTTTTATTTGAAACGACCAAAACCCTTTGGAAATGTAGGCCAGTGTACAGAGCCCAATGCAATGAATCCTTTTCTAAATCTCGATGCTGGGGTAGAGGGAGTGTGAAGAGACGAGCTGTTGAATAATTCATTATGTGAGCAGAGGAAGTGAAACACACCACTAGGGTGACAGTCACAGGGAAGCAGAATGTAGGTTGTCTGTGTGCCAACTTTACTGTAAGTTGGTCCCTTTCAGTAAGATGGAAGTTCGAGAACTCCTTAATATGCATGCAACCATTGAATTACATTTACGATATCTGATTCTGTGTACAGTTGCTCATTTGGTAGTCTGTTACGGGATAAAAAGTGGGTCCTCCAGAGCTGCCTGTCGTCCATTGTAGATGCAATATCCTCCTCCAGTCCGATACCACTCCTGAGCTGGTCCACTTTCGTGATCTCTGATCCCCCCCTTAGGTTCACACATTAGGTAAGGCATAGACCTCACCAGGCAACTACTCATCACAGATGGAGGTCATGATATCACTACTGTTGTTACGGCCGTCGTCTAGGTGGAAATGACCGGACCAAGGTGCAGCGTAGCGAGCGTACATTTTCTTTTATTAGAATGTCGCCAACAAAACAAGAAACAAAGAAATGACCGTGAAGCTTACTAGGGCTATAGTGCCACTAACAAAATCAACTACCCACAAACACCAAAGGAAAAAAGGCTGCCTAAGTATGATTCCCAACGATAGACAGCTGTCCCTGATTGAGAACCATACCCGGCCAAAACATAGAAATACAAAACATAGAAATAAAGAAACTAGAATGCCCATCCTAGTCACACCCTGGCCTAACCAAAATAGAGAATAAAAGCCTCTCTATGGCCAGGGCGTGACAGTACCCCCCCCCCCCCCCCCAAAGGTGCGGACTTCGGCCGCAAAACCTGACTCTATAGGGGAGGGTCCGGGTAGGCATTTATTCACGGACGTAGACCCCCACTTTGGTGGTGCCTCTGGTGCGGGGACCCTTGCCGCAGGCCCCGGACTGGGAACCCTCGCCGCAGGGCCCGGACTGGGGACCCTCGCCGCGGGCCCCGGACTGGGGACCCTCGCCGCGGGCCCCGGACCCCGGACCCCGGACTGGGAGCCCTCACCGCAGGCCCCGGACTGGGGGCCCTCGCCGCAGGCCCCGGACTGGGGACCCTCATTGCAGGCTCCGGATTGGAGACCCTCGTTGGAGGCTCCGGACTGGAGACCGTTGCTGGAGGCTCCGGACTGGAGACCGTCTCTGGAGGCTTCGGACTGGAGACCGTCTCTGGAGGCTCCGGACTGGAGGCTCCGGACTGGAGGCCGTCGCTGGAGGCTCCGGTCTGGAGGCCGTCGTTGGAGGCTCCGGACTGGAGACCGTCGTTTGAGGCTCCGGACTGGAGACAGTCGCTGCAGGCTTCGTGCCATAAATCATCACTGGAGGCTTCGTGCCATGGATCATCACTGGAGGCTTCGTGCCATGGATCACCACTGGAGGCTTCGTGCCATGGATCATCACTGGAGGCTTCGTGTCACGGATCATCACTGGAGGCTTCGTGCCGTGGATCATCACTGGAGGCTCCGGGCTGATGACACGCACCTCAGGGCGAGTGTGGAGAGGAGGCACAGGACGTACTGGACTGTGGAGGCGTACAGGAAGCCTGGTGCGTGGAATCGGAACAGGTGACTGGAGAGATGCACTGGAAGCCTGGTGCGTGGAGCAGGAACCGGATACACTGGGCCGTGGAGGCGCACTGGAGGTCTCAAGCGTAGAGCTGGCACAACCCGTCCTGGCTGGATGGTTACTTTCGCCCGGCAAATGAGGGGCGCTAGCACAGGACGTACTGGGCTGTGCAGGGGCACCGACGACACAGTGCGCAGAGCCGGCGCAGGATATCCTGGCCCATAGAGACGCACTGTAGGCCAGATGCGCTGTGCTGGCACCATCCGTCCTGGCTGGATGCCCACTCTAGCCCGGCCGATGCGGCGAGCTGGAATGTAGCGCACCGGGCTGTGAACGCGCACTGGAGACACCGTGCGCTCCACCACATAACACGGTGCCTGACCAGTACCACGCTCCCTACGGTAAGCACGAGGAGTTGGCTCAGGTCTCCAACCTGACTCAGCCAATTTCCTAGTGTGCTCCCCACAAAATGTTTTGGGGAGTGGCCTCCCGGTCTTTAGTGCCAGCCGTGACCCTGTGTAATACTGGGCCCTTTTTCTAGCTGCCTCAGCTTTCGTCGCTGCTTCCACCTGCTCCCAGGGCAGGCGATCCTTTCCCGCCAGGATCTCCTCCCACGTCCAGGATCCTTTCCCATTCAAAATGTCCTCCCACGTCCATTCCTCCTGACCACACTGCTTGGTCTTTTTGTGGTGGGTAGTTCTGTCATGGCCGTCGTCTAGGTGGAAATGACCGGACCAAGGTGCAGCGTCGTGAGCGTACATTTTCTTTTATTAGAATGTCGCCAACAAAACAAGAAACAAAGAAATGACCGTGAAGCTTACTAGGGCTATAGTACCACTAACAAAGTCAACTACCCACAAACACCAAAGGAAAAAAGGCTGCCTAAGTATGATTCCCAATCAGAGACAACGATAGACAGCTGTCCCTGATTGAGAACCATACCCAGCCAAAACATAGAAATACAAAACATAGAAATAAAGAAACTAGAATGCCCACCCTAGTCACACCCTGGCCTATCCAAAATAGAGAATAAAAGCCTCTCTATGGCCAGGGCATGAAAACTGTTGTTCTGCTTACCCATAGTTTGGCCCATGTATAAAACTGATTCCATCCTAGATCTGTCCCTTTTTTATTGAGAGAATTCCTATAATCTCATCTAAAGGGATTTACTAGAAAGTCAACTTGCTTCACTTGCAGTGTAAACATTCAAATAAATACCTCTGGCAAGCTTACTGAAATAGATTGCCAAGTTGGGGCATCCCTTTCCATCCATCTGAAAACACCGACCACCTTTAATCACACCCCACTGAGAAAAAACTGCTTCCCCATAAAAAATTGCTTCCCCATAATTTCAACAAACAAAAAAATTTATGTGATGATGTTGAATCAATGTGTAAAACTGATTGGATTGTCAGAAAGTCATCAATGTAAGGGAATTTCATATTTTCTTCACCCAACTATCACCTAAATCTAATGACATGGTGAAATGTTTTGTTGATTTCATGTTGAATTCATGTTAGTTGATAACAACCAAATGTAAATCAAAAGTAGACATTGAAATGATGTCGGTGCCCAGTGGGACCTTTATGCGCTCATGTATTTTTTAAAGGGATCTTTGACAGGAGAGGGTGGAGCCTGTGAACCAACAGTGGTTGGATGAAAACTATCCCCAAACCAGGAGTGTGAACCTGATAAATAAGTCATGCCACCCAGGTCCATTAAAGCCTACATTTCTAATTGCACCTTAAAGATCTTTTCAAAATGTGATGAGGCAGGTGAGGAGATAGACACAAGACTGCCGTGCCATAGATGTCTGAAGGTCTTGAGGATTGATAGAGATGTCAAAAGTGAGTGTCAGTTGTCTTGTTTCTTTTGTCCCAAGTCCCAACCCATGTGCAGCTGAAAAGATTAGAGAGAGCGAGAGAGAGAGAGGGAGAGAGAGATAGAAAAATGGTGAAAACAGTTTTCCTTTTACCTGCAGAGCCTTTTGAAATGGTAAAATTGAGAACCCCACTGGTACAGAAGGCAATTTCCATAGCTCAGCCACATCAGCTGTCTACCCCAGAATAGAATGGTAAACAAGCAGTAAAGCAGAGCACCTGACAACCAGGACAGCCAGGTGAAGTTTTTCTGCTTTCCAGTTAATTTCCAACTGAATTTGAACCATTGATAAAAAATATTTACCAAAATGTACAATACCGTAACATCATGCAGAATTCTGTTCTGCTGACGACTCAAAACAGTCTATACAGAAATATGTGCTACTACCTGAGTACATATATTGCTGTCGCCACATAAATATAAACACTTAAGTGGGATAAATGACTGCACCCAAAATACTGAAGCTTTTGTTGAATAAATCACCGTTGTCCCAAACTGAAAGACTACACAATGGTTACTGTAATTAAATGTAGTATCCAACTGTACAATGAAATACAAGGAGTCTCCCTATTCTTAGTGATAAATGAACTGTCAGACAAAACACAGAGACAAAGGGCTTTGATGAGTAATATGTAAGGGTCCATTTTAAATGTGTATATGTGCGTGCATACTGTAATCCACAAACATCTGTGTACTGTATTTCTGCCAACATGAGCAATGTGAATCGCTTTTCACAATTCAACCCTACCATACAAAAGCACATGACTTACTGTGCTGTCATGGTGATGAATGAGAGTTGAGGTCCAGGGACTGATCTGGTGAGGCTGTCAGTGGAGTATCCTTACAAGAGCTCAGATTTGATATTAGAGAGTGGCAATGTATCCCATATTCCCAGTAGTTTAGCGAGCAAATCACGGACAGTGCTTTAAGTACTGTAATATATGGTGGCGCTTTAGTATCTGTGCAACACACATCTAACATGAAAACCTCTTCACCAAGCCCTGACATTTATTCCCAACATGTTATGTATTCATTCATACTAGTCATAATTATTTGTTGCTTGTCTAGCTCATCAGAACAAAAAATTGCAATTTGAGACGATTCAAATCTTTCGTGTTCTAATGTCCAAATTAAATCTTCCTCTGGGCTTATTCTTCAATTCATTTTTCATTTTGAGAGAGAAGATTACAATAAAAACATAACAGAGAGGACACAAAGACAACAGCAGTTATTGAATTGTGGGCTCATTTGAGGCTTAATATGGAGCAACACATTCCTACTGGTATTGTGCAACGGCATTAACTGTCCCCCTCTGATGGAAAAACACATAGGCCTTTTCTCAATTGCATCCTTCTCAAAACCCATTGGAGGAGGTTAGAGGGGGGGGGGGGGGGGGCTCTAGGCTTTCACATCCAATGGGTTTTGAGAAGGAGATGAGAGAGGACGCGAGGAGTATGGAATTGAGAAAAGGCCATATTCCTTGTGGCATTGTGCAATGGCATCAACTGTCCCCCTTAATGGGGTGATTTATCACTCTAATACAGCAATGACAATGGGACTCTGGATGTTACTGACATATTACACAACATGTGTAATAGGGCAACAGACAGTAACTGTACTGAATATCATGATACATGTAAGCAAGTTATGATGTGTCACAAAACAGATGGTCATGCTGGATGCATGCAATTGGGCATCTCTAATATCCCCTAATGGCATTATAACGTGATAGTCAAATCAAATCACATTTTTATTTGTCACATGCGCCGAATACAACAGGTGTAGACCTTACAGTGAAATGCTTACTTACAAGCCCTTAACCAACAATGTAGTTATAAGAAGAAAAAATAATAATTAAGGAGCAACAATAAACTAACAGTAGCGAGGCTATATACAGAGGGTTCCGGTAAAGAGTCAATGTGCGGGGGCAGTTGAGTAATTGAGGTAATATGTACATGTAGGTAGAGGTAAAGTAACTATGCAAGGATAATAGACAGAGAGTAGCAGCAGTGTAAAAATGGGGGGTGGGGTGGGGACAATGCAAATTGTGTGTGTGTGTGTGTGTGTGTGTGTGTGTGTGTGTGTGTGTGTGTGTGTGTGTGTGTGTGTGTGTGTGTGTGTGTGTGTGTGTGTGTGTGTATGTGTGTGTGTGTGTGTGTGTTCAAGCACAAACAAACTTTTTCTCATGGAGTACAGAATTGATGGTTGATTATACAATCAGATTACACAAACTGTCCCCAAGTTGTCCGTCCCTCAGGAGCAGCAAGCAAGTTATATGCAGAACAGATGTGTATAGTCACTGTTGTAAGTAACATTGATTTACTTTATACAGTATATCAGCGGTACTCAAAAAATATTTCAGAAGGTCCAGTCACACACATTTCCTAGGTGGTCCGGATGGATATTATAATTTATTGCGTAGTAACAAACCCCCACCCCGCGACCTATGCCACCCCAAACTGTTTAAAAGATTCACACCACTCTTGTTGGCGGACAGAAAATGTTCCTGTTTTAAAACAAAATTCCTGCAATTCTACACATTTTGCCATGGGGCGGAGAGAACATTTAGCAGTTTTAATGCAAATTTCCTGCAATTCTGCACATTTCTCCATGTCTTATGTGTGTCCATATGAAGCTTGAACGACTCAACGAGGTTTTGGTTTTGTCACCAAAGCCCCATATACTACCCACCACTGCGACCTGTATGCTCTCGTTGGCTGGTCCTCGCTACATATTCGTCGCCAAACCCACTGGTTCCAGGTCATCTATAAGTCTTTGCTAGGTAAAGCTCCGCCTTATCTCAGCTCACTGGTCACCATAGCAACACCCACCCGTAGCACGCGCTCCAGCAGGTATATTTCACTGGTCATCCCCAAAGCCAATACCTGCTTTGGCCGCCTTTCCTTCCAGTTCTCTGCTGCTAATGACTGGAACGAATTGCAAAAATCACTGAAGTTGGAGACTTATATCTCCCCCACTAACTTTAAGCATCAGCTGTCAGAGCGGCTTACCGGTCGCTGCAGCTGTACACAGCCCATCTGTGAATAGTTGTGTTATTGACTGTACGTTTGTTTATGTGTAACTGTGTTGTTGTTTTTGTTGCACTTCTTTGCTTTATCTTGGCCAGGTCGCAGTTGTAAATGAGAACTTGTTCTCAACTGGCCTACCTGGTTAAATAAAGGTGAAATATATATACAGTATATTTTTATTAATCTATGGGGGCTTGATTTTTTGGGATGCGGCCCCTGGGTACGTAATCTACCATATTTAAATAGCTGGTTAGCCTAACTTACCTACCTACTGACATGGGATAGTTGGTCAACTGGACAATTCTGACAGGTTATAAGTAGCTCTCTAAGGTCTGTCAGTGAAAGACATAACAAGATGAAACTGCCCATACACTACCAAATTTAGAAATTGCACCTTGTGCTTTCTACTATTACAACTCCCAACAGCAGGTCGTTCAAACCCTACTGAGAATTGTTTGTTTTAGTTTTTTTCGGGACCGTATTGATCAGGTTCTGGGTCTGGATCCAAACCGAGGTCCGCTTATCGAGTATGACATTGGCTGGTATATCTTGTAGCTAATGTTCTTTCACAAAATCTACTTATGACAGGGGTGTCTGCAGGTTTTTGTTTTTTCCTTTCAATTAAGACCTAGACAACCAGGTGAGGGGAGTATTTGACTAATTAGTGCCCTTAATTCATCAATCAAGTACAATGGAGGAGCGAAAACCCGCAGACACTCGGCCCTCCGTGGAATGGGTTTGACACGTGGCCTATGACATTCCCAGACCATACAGTGCAGAGGCTTGTCACCCAAAACCCTGACAAACGTTTACAGATACACAATTGAGAGCATCCTGTTGGGCTGTATCACAGCCTGGTATGGCAACTGCACCGCCCTCAACCGCAAGGCTCTCCAGAGGGTGGTGCGGTCTGCACAACGCATCACTGGGTGCAAACTACCTGCCCTACATGACACCTACAGCACCCGATGTCACAGGAAGGCCAAAAAGATCATCATGGACATCAACCACCCGAGCCACTGCCTGTTCACACCGCTACCATCCAGAAGGCGAGGTCAGCACAGGTGCATCAAAGCTGGGACCGAGAGACTGAAAAACAGCTTCTATCTCAAGGCCATCAGACTGCTAAACAGCAATCCCTAACTCAGAGAAGCTGCTGCCTACATTGAGACCCAATCACTGGCCACTTGAATAAATGGATCACTAGTCACTTTATACAATGCACTCTAAATAATGCCACATCAATGTTTACATATCTTATGCATATCTTATATTACTCATATCACATGTACAGTATATACTGTATTTTATACCGTCTATTGCACCTTGCCTATGCCGCTCGTCCATCGCTCATCCATTTACTTACATGTACATATTCTCATTCACTCCTTTCGATTTGTGTGTGTATTAGGTAGTTGTTGGGGAATTGTTAGATATTTTAATGCGAGTGTAGCATTTCGCTACACTCACATTAACATCTGCTAACCATGTGTATGTGACCAATACAATTTGATTTGAAAAAAAGGAGTTTTAACATTTTGGGTACTGTACTCTGCAGTAAGTAGTAGACAGTGCATTGCCATGTCAATCCCACCTCTCAGCTGTCTATGTTGACATGTGGGTTCAATTGTAATTACTGCAAAGACTTCAGAGGAGTGGTTAACATGAGCTGTGTGCCTGGCTGCATAGAAGGAAGATGATATTGCAGGAAGTCACTGTGGCGGTTCTGTACTTAATCAGCGCTGTCGGACACTCACTACGAAACCTGCCCCTGTAAACTGATGCAGGTGTGCGTGTTGTTGATTCTCCACTGAGGAACATGCAGTACTTGAATATAATTACTGTTCTCTCTCTCTGTCTCCGCTTTGTGTAAGGATGACCCAACAGGAAATTACACTTCCATCAATTTAATTCTCTTGAGTATCAATATGATAGTATGGGATTATGCATTATTGGTGAGATAGGCTTTCAGTGAGTCAACATGTTACATTTAATACACTACTTCCTCCTTCCTCTCTACTCTTCACCACGAGGCACACTGAACTGTACATATGCTTGAACCAAAGGAAGGACAGAAAGAGAAACTGAGAGCAGTAGCAATGTTGTTCATTTTTTGCTTTTATATAATATCACTCATTCCTTAGATCACCTCTTCAGGCGCACAGTCGAGGTTAGATAGAGGTATTGGTTAGAGGAAACCATAGCCTTTGAAGTTGATTGTAGAGTTAGATTTCACTGTCATTTGGGTCATTACTACTCATGGGCTTGGAGCTTGATGTTTGAATTCTTATATCAGTCCCCAAAGCGCACATTTCTTAGAACCAGAAGTCTTTTAGATTAGTTGTGGCCCCCTGAGCGATTCAATTCTGTAGCCCCTGTGCTCAGCTTTATTCATATTCTAATGGAGAAAAGGAGACTCTGAGAGACCTCACTGAGAATGGAATTGGATTTCTCTACCAGACAACAAAAAAGGTAACAAACAACAGGTAACAAAAAAATCAGACTAATTGTATGCACGGTCATGAAAGAAATGTTCTCGTGAATCAAAGTGTTGCAAGACCTGAAAATGTCAACCAGCATCAGTTTTATCCAAACTCCATATCCATTTCAATGTCTTTCTATAAACTAAACTACATCTTTTGAAACACACAGTCAGCATCATTATATACAGAATATACTGATCATAGCGGAAACAACATCTGAGAATATGCTTCCGAACTTGTAGAACTCGTCTGCTGTCTTCCCGATAGGAAAAAACTTTGACAACAGAAACCTTGAAACACTGATACTTTCTAATACTGGTCAATCGATACATATGGAAACTACAAAAACACTGTATACATGATCAGTCAGTAGGCAGGGAGAAGTGCATCAGTAGTGGAGACACATTAATATCACATGAAGTACACCTCTGGGTTAACGCTATAATTGTCACAGTTCCCCCTAATGGAAACAGTGGCGTAATAAGATACTTGACTGTTAAACAAAACTAAATTAGAACACTGATCCCACTCTTGTTCTGCCTCGTTCTAGCACAGCTAAACACTATGTGGTGAGGAACAGTCAATCACTGTATCTTTAAAAAACAAAACGGACACTTTGCCATATTCTATTATTTTCAAGAGCTGTTCACAGGTGTAGAAGTTCCATTTGCTCTCCTCAAACCCACTCAAACACTTCACTGTATAAACGGCAAAGCATTTTACTGATGAGTTACTTAAGTAACACAGACATAAAGACAAGTTACTTAAGTAACACAGACATAAAGATAAGTTACTTAAGTAACATATTCACACAGCGGGACAGGGAGCAGTAACACTCACTGTGTGGGTTGAAATGAGATCCAAGAATATTTGTATATACTGCGTACATGACCTCTTTTCCTTTATCTTGCCCATCTAAAATGTAGCCTGGTTTTAAGTCTTAGTTATGGTGTCCCTAAAATTAGTCTTCCAACTGTTACTGAACAGCAGTGTAAGACACCTGAAGTTGAACCTCCTATGGCTTTCAATCTGTTTCCTCTATTATCACCACCACAGTGTACTGTTTCTACTGTAGCTCCCGCCTGGCTGGTTGCTGTCCAAGGTGCTGATCTGTAATTGGTAGCTTGGTGGAGTCACTGGCTGCACAGCCTAGTGTCGTACCTGATTTAACTTATTTCTTATATGAGACAGAGGAAGACAATTGTGTATTTTTTGTAACTACTTAGTAACTATATTGGTACAACAATGGTGTTCAGTTTCCTTTTATTACAAATGTAGTCTACTTTATCTCCTGTAATCCAATAGCATATTAATTTACAAGGGGCGCAGAGTGAGCCGTGCTCCGCCATGTCCTCCTCATTACTTGGTCTATGCACTCTGGTCTCTAGCTTTTCCGTGCGACCTCCTTAATATTTTTCCTACCACAGCAGCATTGGGGAATTGTCATGGTTAAACTGTGTCTTTGGGTAGGCCAATTGCGTACAATTTTTTTCTACTAAATTAAGCAACAGTAGCCTATGGAAGTTTAGAAGTCAGCTTGTCTCACCACTTAACCCCCTGCTGTGACACTCCTATGTCACACTTTACCTTCTTATAACAGGAAAAGTTATACTTACTTATAACAGGAAAAGTTACACTTTAATCTCCCCTGCTCTCATGCTAATTGCCTTTATCCTGTAAATTGTCTCTCGACGTGAACCCTTTGTAGGCTAGATTTCCAGACTCTAACGTATCCAAAACAGTCAGATATGCAAACAGAGGTGGTACTTACACTGTATAAAAATATAAACGCAACAGTAAAGTGTTGGTCCCATGTTTCATGAGCTGAAATAAAAGATCCCAGAAACGTTTCTCCTCTACCAAGATAATCCATCCACCTGACAGGTGTGGCATATCAAGAAGCTGATTAAACAGCATGATCAATACACAGGTGCACCCTGTGCTGGGGACAATAAAAGGCCACTCTAAAATGTGCAGTTTTGTCATACAACACAATGCCACAGATGTCCCAAGTTTTGAGGGAGTGTGTAAATTGGCATGCTGACTGCAGGAATGTCCACCAGAACTGTTGCCAGAGAATGAAATGTTTATTTCTCTACCATAAGCCACCTCCAATTTGGCAGTATGTCCAACCGGCCTCACAACCGCAGAACACATGTAAACACCACATCCGGCTTCTTCACCTGCGGGATCGTCTGAGAACAGCCACCCGGAAGGCTGATGAAACTGTGGGTTTGCACAACCGAAGAATTTCTGCACAAATTGTCAGAAACTGTCTCAGGGAAGCTCAGCTGCGTGCTCGTCGTCCTCACCAGGCTCTTGACCTGACTGCAATTCGGCATCGTAACGGACTTCAGTGTGCAAATGCTCACCTTCTATGGCCATTGGCATTCTGGAGAAGTGTCCTTTTCACAGATGAATCCTGGTTTCAACTGTACTAGGCAGATCTTAGACAGCGTGTATGGCATCATGTGGGCGAACGGTTTTCTCATGTCAACGTTGTGAACAGAGTGCCCCATGGTGGCGATGGGGTTATGGTATGGGCAGGCATAAGCTACGGACAACAAGAACAATTGCACAGACACAGTGACGAGATCTTGAGGCCCATTGTCGTGCCATTCATCCGCCGCCATCACCTCATGTTTCAGCATGATAATGCACTGTCCAATGTCTCAAGGATCTGTACTGTGGAGGAAATTGATATTCATTACATACTATACTGTTTAATTAGTCATACTATGCTGTTTTTTACTTAAAGAATTGTCCATTTGTCACGCCCTGACTTTAGTTATATTTGGTTTCTTTATTATTTGGTTAGGTCAGGGTGTGACAAGGGTGGTTTGTTTAGTTTTTGTATTGTCTACGGGTTTTTGTCTTGTCTAGGGTTTTTGTTATCTATGGGGATTTTGTATTGTCTAGGGGTAATTAGGTTGATGGTGGCCTGGATGGGTTCCCAATCAGAGACAGCTGTTTATCGTTGTCTCTGATTGGGGAGCCTATTTAGGTTGCCATTTTCCAAGTTGGTTTTGTGGGTAGTTGTCCTTGTTAGTTGCCTGTGAGCACTACGTTGGCTTCACGGTTCGGGTTTTTGTTTTGTGAGTTTGTTTAAGTGTTCTTTGTTTAAATAAATAGAGGAATGGATTCTAATCACGCTGCGCCTTGGTCCACTCCTTTAAACGGCCGTGACACCATTATATGCTAGTATTTTTACTGATACAAACTTGTCGTGTGACTTAGTCATAAATCTGAGCGTACAGATTTATAAGCCACTTGGGTGCGACCACAGTATGTGACCTCCTGGATTCACGATCGGCAAGAATTTAGCTGTGGGAAGTGCAGGGAGGAACAGAGAATGGTGGCGATATCAGCTATCTTGATCTACACAGACGAGCTAAATTACTTTTTACAACTCTGTTCCCAGGGCCTGTTTCTGCACATCTGCTAACTGTCACAAAGATAAAAGGATGTACTTTCTATAAAAGGAGAGGGACAGCTCTGTTCGTTGAGCTTTTCAACCATGAACCATTTGAGGGGTTGATTGCTTAATTTTTGCTGATCTTATAATAAAGTTGTTTGAAAGAATCTGCAGTCTCTCTTCCTATAGAATTTCCACCATGGTACACAATTCCTGGAAGCTGAAAATGTCCCAGTTCTTCCATGGCCTGCAAACTCAGACATGTATGACAGGGTGTTCCAGGTCCCGCCAATATCCAGAAACTTCGCACAGCCATTGAAGAGGAGTGGGACAACATTCAACAATAAACAGCCTGATTAACACTATGTAAGACGTGTGGTGCTGCATGAGGCAAATGGTGAACACACCAGATAGTGACTGGTTTTCTGATTCACACCTCTACCTTTTTTTAAGGTATCTGTGACCAACAGATGCATATCTATATTCCCAGTCATGTGAAATCCATTGATTTGGCCCTAATTAATTTATTTCAATTGACTGATTTCCTTATATGAACTGTAACTCAGTAAAATTGTTAATTGTTGCATGTCGCGTTTATATTTTTGCTCAGTCTAGATAGACATAAGTATTTTGCAGTATGTATTGCCCCATTCCATGAGTGTGCTTGAGGCTACACTAAACAAACTCTTTGACATGTTTACATGTGTAGCTTTCTGAGAGTGGAGGAGCCGTACCTTTTAGCTGCAGTGGCGGAGCAAATTTTTTTTTTAAAGCCTGCAATAACCATTCTGGAAAAACAAACACACTTTGCAAGTGATTCACATGCAGCCTTTGGAGACATGTGCGCTTTGTTTTTCGGAAATCACTGCCTTCTAAGGCTCGAGCGCCAAAGACCAGTATGGACTTGGAATGAATGCTACTGAACGTTTGTGAAACGTGGACTACAAAGTTAAGAGTATTTTTATTTACTCTAACATAATAACTAGGCCTACTACACATTTGATTAACATCACTAAATGATACCACACTGAAGAGGAAATTCGAGGGAACGATTGATTCTGCTAAGTTTGGCGCGACAACTGATTCTGGTTAGTTTGCCTCGTGTGCACTTTTCTACTCGCGCTGTGTGTTTTCATTTTCGAGTGGCCATGTTGAGATGAACGTAGTTTATGAACGAAACAGCTGTATAGCTCTGCATATAGCTCTGTTTTTCAGGTAGCCTACCAATCGAGAGAACATGAACTCCTCAGCAGGTGCAGGCAACTACCGAAGGGGCTCCACCAAGGGAGAGAAGGTAGGCAATGCTATAAAACCTTTGCGTAAAATGAGTGCGTGAAATTCATCCACCTCAAAGGTCTTCTCCTTTTCGTATACAAAAGGTACAGAGTAGCCTTACCAGGTGCCACTGTTTTGTATTTGATTAAAACATACCATCTATTTAGACAGCAAGGAGCAGTGTTCATATCAATTATATGTGCCCAATTCCTTTTAGTTGTGCTGAATAGTCTACTTTCCACACTATGTGCGCCCAAGAAAGATTCGCTGTTGCTGCTGTAAATTAAAACCGGGTTTCGCCCCATTGGGCGCAGTACTAGGCAACACCGTGGCAGTCTGGCAGCTCGCCCACACCGAAAAACATGATTCGAGACAAGGAGACCCGTGTTAGTCTGTTCAGGTGTTGTTTTCATTCACAGTTTTTATTTAACATCGGTCCGATCAGACCGATGCCCGCGCAGCCGTGCCCATTATGGCTGTTTTGTTTTATCCTATTGTGCCAGAAAGTGGTGACTGCAACCCCCCCCCCCCAGTATGCTACCCAGGGGATGGCATTGTTCTTGTTAGACTTTCCCTGCTGAACTTCAAACACTGTGTTTTCAGCCGGGGTACAACTTAGGTTTTAGAATTGGGGGGAACATAATTATTGTTTTTATACAGTTGGATAAACACTCCAAACAGTCTACCCGACAGCTCAGTGGCTTCCCCGTGGTCATAAAGCACACCTTGGCCTCGTTTTGTATCACATTCCAATGATACAGCTGGGGGGGACTTAAAAATGCAATTTCAGAATGTGGGGGGATGACATGTCCCGTCCCCAGTGAAAGTTGCACCCCTGGTTTTCAGCATTGAGCCCAGGGAATAAATGCCCCAACTTTTCCTCGGGTTATTTAATATAGCTAATAAATAAAATAACCAGGTTAATTGCTCTTAGTTTAAAGGACGTCACGCTGCTTGCTTAGACAGATCAACATTCACTGGGGGGAGGGGTTGTCCAAAATAGGGGAGTCAAACTGTTTTTTGCTTTGGATGGTTGTGTTATTTTTATTGGCACAGGGGAGGGTAGTGCGGTTTTTCCCTGGTTTACATTCACACTTCTGCTCACATTTTCCCTATAAACAATGGCTTGACTTACTTTTGATATTACCTTAATATAGTTTAGAAACGTTTGTGAAGGTATGGTGTGGGTATTCTTAAGCGTTATCTACTGCAGGCCTATGATATGAAGGTAGTGCACCCGGCACTCCTACTAACTCTGACAGTTTAACTTGAAGTTAGGAAGACCAGGCCTACCAGAGTTACTCCTATAATGTAGCGATATAATGCTTATCATTATACAAAATATTCTGATAGAACATGTACAAATTAGCCTCCCTCTGTACATCTATTTCTCTCTCTCTAGGGTTAGACATATGCTTCCCTTCCTTTATATAGGCGCATATATATATATCTCATACAGTGGACACCTAAGCCTTTGCATGCAATGCCCTGATACATTTAGTGCTTAAATCTCTGACAGCTGAACCGTGAGGTGGACAATTATTATTTTAGGAAAGTAGCCTAAAAAAGATAGGCTATAAAGTTTTGCATATGCTACACATCAAAACACAAGGGATAGTGTTTTTGTAATTTTTTGTTTTAAGGACACGTAAATGTGGCTCATTTGGCTAACATCCATTGTTTATTGATGCGACAGGCTGGCCAAGGTCGGATCTGAATGCATATGGATGTCCGTAAAATTTCTCAAATGTCCGGTAAATTAAAATCTTCCCTGTCATGTTGTCCGGTGCCAAATTTTCCTAAAGGAAACTCTGAAATGCCATATTCTTTTTATGAAGATTTTAGAAAATTCACATGAAAATCTGTCGTTAATTGGATGGAAACCTAGCTATTCCCTCTAAAGACTCTGTCAAGTGCACTAGTCCAGTATCACTTTGATTATGCCAGCACATCATGGTTCACCAGCAGCCCCAAACATCTAAACAATAAGTTACCAGCCAAACAAGCTTGTAAGAATTGTACTTAAACTCCCTCCTCATACTCATCTGTAGGTTAAGCATTTTTCTGTCTCTATATCTGTGATGTGTCTATGTAATTGTATTTATGTAGAAAATAGGGGACCAAAATGGAACTAAGTCCCCGACTTTATTGTGTGTATATATATATTTTTTAACTGACAAATAAAATCAATCAATCCAAACTGTGCAGCGGCCAATTCATGAACGGAAAGAGTAATTGGTTACAAAACACTAAAAAGTTTGACATTCTGAGATTGTCAAGCCAAGCCTTCGATACTGGGTAAGCCAGCCTACAAGGTAGGGAGGGATGTATTTTCTGTTTGTCGAGATTGACAGTCTATTTATTGTGGTGTTGAAAATGCAAACCATGGTAGTGCCCGAGGTCGGTATGCTTTTTTTATTGGTTGTGTGGTGCAGTGACACAGAAACCTTTTGGTGGGAAATGAATTGCATATATTTTATACAATTATAAATATGGCATCAAAATGTTGAAGATCTGATTTCCCCTTGGTTGATCATTGTCTGCAGCCGACTGATTGTGGTGTAATGAAACAGGCAGAGAGAGTGAGCTCATCTGTGGTGGTCGGTGAACCCTCAACCTTCTGGGCCGTAGCAGCGCGTAGCATCATCTGTGGTGGTCGGTGAACCCTCAACCTTCTGGGCCGTAGCAGCGCGTTGCATCATCTGTGGTGGTCGGTGAACCCTCAACCTTCTGGGCCGTAGCAGCGCGTAGCATCATCTGTGGTGGTCGGTGAACCCTCAACCTTCTGGACCGTAGCAGCGCGTTGCATCAACTGTGGTGGTCGGTGAACCCTCAACCTTCTGGGCCGTAGCAGCGCGTTGCATCATCTGTGGTGGTCGGTGAACCCTCAACCTTCTGGACCGTAGCAGCGCGTTCCATCAACTGTGGTGGTCGGTGAACCCTCAACCTTCTGGGCCGTAGCAGCGCGTTGCATCATCTGTGGTGGTCGGTGAGCCCTCAACCTTCTGGGCCGTAGCAGCGCGTTGCATCATCTGTGGTGGTCGGTGAACCCTCAACCTTCTGGACCGTAGCAGCGCGTTGCATCAACTGTGGTGGTCGGTGAACCCTCAACCTTCTGGACCGTAGCAGCGCGTTGCATCAACTGTGGTGGTCGGTGAACCCTCAACCTTCTGGGCCGTAGCAGCGCGTTGCATCATCTGTGGTGGTCGGTGAACCCTCAACCTTCTGGACCGTAGCAGCGCGTTGCATCAACTGTGGTGGTCGGTGAACCCTCAACCTTCTGGGCCGTAGCAGCGCGTTGCATCATCTGTGGTGGTCGGTGAACCCTCAACCTTCTGGACCGTAGCAGCGCGTTGCATCATCTGTGGTGGTCGGTGAACCCTCAACCTTCTGGGCCGTAGCAGCGCGTTGCATCATCTGTGGTGGTCGGTGAACCCTCAACCTTCTGGACCGTAGCAGCGCGTTGCATCAACTGTGGTGGTCGGTGAACCCTCAACCTTCTGGGCCGTAGCAGCGCGTTGCATCAACTGTGGTGGTCGGTGAACCCTCAACCTTCTGGGCCTTGGCAGCGCTTTGCATCATCTGTGGTGGTCGGTGAACCCTCAACCTTCTGGACCGTAGCAGCGCGTTGCATCAACTGTGGTGGTCGGTGAACCCTCAACCTTCTGGGCCGTAGCAGCGCGTTGCATCATCTGTGGTGGTCGGTGAACCCTCAACCTTCTGGGCCGTAGCAGCGCGTTGCATCAACTGTGCCACAACAGCATGCTGAAGTCGATATCCATGTTTTATAAACACAGGGTTGCTACAGTTATTTTTGGTTGAAAACATTATTTTGAGTTAATTCGATGAGAGGGGAGGATATTACATTTATTTTACAGTACAAGGAGGAGGAGTACAAGGTCATGTGAAAATATTTGTAATTTTGGGAAGGGGAGTGCATTTTTTTTATGACACCTTGAGTTGGACCAGCCAGTACATTTCGATCTGTCCCTTAGCGAGTGCAGCTTTCCCCTGATTCGGCTCATACCAAGGCTCGAACCCAAACTCTGCCTCACAAACACACGTGACCGCCCTCCTAAAGTGTCTTACCCACTCGCGCCAACATGGCAGCGCAAGTGGAGACACTTCAGGCTGAGGAGTGAGTTCCACAGATCCCCATCTGCTACATTACTCAAATTTTAGAAACACTAAAGCTAATCTCACTGAACAGCTGACTGGTAGCTGTCCAAGGTGCTGGTGTGTAATTGCTGGTTCGTGAGGTGACTGAACTGCCTAGTGTTGGGATAGTTAACCCAAATTACCACTAAATGACATCTTGATTTACTTACCCTGTAAGCAATCTATGGACAACGTAAGACAGAAATCCATGCTTTGCTTTTGTTTACCTGGCACTGTCTCCAAATGCTAACTTTTTTTTCAATATCCTCAATATTATATCCCCAATATTCAAATCATAAAGTATTGAGCTATGCAATACATTTTAGACACTTTAGGATGATTTGAACATTAAGTTTATGGGGGAAAATGTATCTGTATCTATGAGAAACATACAAATATTGCCATTTAATCCCCACTTAAAACGATTTGAAGGGGTAATATCGGTTTCCATAATACAGGTATCATGTGTTTTGTGGCATGGCATCGCTTGTGCAGATCTGTACTGCACCTGAACTGTAGACTTCTATCTCTGGTTGTTTTGATTTACTATGGTTGCGTCTCAATAATCTGTTCCTCCTCCTTTGTGTGTACTTTTTCACTTCCCTTCATGGATTTGAAAGGAAATTCCCTCTAGCTCATTCCTACACCAATCCAATTCAGTAGTGCACAATATGGATCAATTAAGGTCATTTTCTGAAGATATCCCCAGAGGACCATATCCTCTTGCTGAAAACAGAGGTGAAAGCTTTGCTTTGTTTCCCAAGAGATAATGCTACTGTCCACATTTATTTGGGAAACTGTTAGGCAGTTCATTTCCTGGGAGAAATATCCATAATACACATTAATTGAGATTGGAGTACATCATTTTGATTAATCTCATAGTCTGGACAAACTGTGCAAAATGAAATATTCAACCTACAATATATGTTACTTTGTATGCATTACTTCCGCGATGCATACAGAGGCCTCCCCCGCCCTCCCTTCGGCATATCTGACGACGCCATCTTGCTCCTACCGTCTTCTAGGCAGAAACTCAAACAGGATGTACCAGTGACTAGAACCATTCAACGCTGGTCTGACCAATTGGAATCCACGCTTTAAGATTGTTTTGATCACGTGCACTGAGATATGTTCCGGTCAGCCTCAGAGAACAACATCGATCTATCTACTGACTCAGTGAGTGAGTTTATATGGAAGTGCATTGGAGATGTTGTACCCACTGTGACTATTAAAACCTTCCCTAACCAGAAATCGTGGATGGGTGGCGGCATTCACGCAAAACTGAAAGCGCATTCTACCATGGAAAGAGGTCTGGGAATATGGCTGAATATAAACAGTGTAGTTATTCCTTCCGCAAGGCAATTTAACAAGCGAAATGCCGGTACAGGGAAAAAGTGGAGTTGCAATTCAATGGCTCAGACACAAGACGTATGTGGCAGGGTCTACAGGAAATCACGGGACTACAAAAAGAACCAGCCACATCACGGACACCGACGTCACGCTTCCAGACAAACTAAACACAATATTTGCCCGCTTTGAGGATAATACAGTGACACCGTCGCGGTCCGCTAACAAGGACTGCACCTCCCCCCCCCCCCATTCTCCGTGGCCGCCGTGAGTAAAACATTTACATGTGTTAACCCTCGCAAAGCTACTGGCCCAGACGGCATCCCTAGCCGCATCCTCAGAGCATGCGCAGACCAGCTGGCTGGTGTGTTTATGGACATATTCAATCGCTCCCTATCCCAGTCTGCGCTCCCCACATGCTTCAAGATGGCCACCATTGTTCCTGTACCCAAGAAGGCAATGATAACTGAACTAAATGACTACCGCCTGTAGCACTCACTTCTGTCATCATGAAGTGCTTTGAGAGACTAGTCAAGGATCATATCACCTCCACCTTACCGGCCATCCTAGACCCACTTCAGTTTGCATACAGGTCCACAGACAATGCAATCGCCATCACACTGGACAATGCCCTATCCCATCTGGAAAAGAGGAATACCTATGTAAGAATGCTGTTCATTGACTACAGCTCAGCATTCAACACCATAGTACCCTTCAAGCTCATCATCAAGCTGGAGGCCCTGGGTCTCAACCCCGCCTTGTGCAATTGGGTACTGGACTTTCTGATGGGCCACCCCCCCCCCCCCAAAGTATGAAACATCTCCACTTCGCTAACCCTCAACACCGGGTCCCCACAAGAGTGCGTGCTCAGCCCCCTCCTGTACTCCCTGTTCACCCACAACTGCGTGGCCATGCAGTCCTCCAACTCAATCATCAAGTTTGCAGATGGCACACCAGTAGTGGGCTTGATTACCAACAATGACGAGACCGCCTACAGGGAGGAGGTGAGGGCACTCGGCGTGTGGTGTCAGGAAAACAACCTCTCACTCAACGTCAACAAAACGAAGGAGATGATCGTAGACTTCAGGAAACAGTAGAGGATGCATCTCCCCATCCACATCAACGGGACAGCAGTGGAGAAGGTGGAAAGTTAAGTTCTTCGGCGTACACATCACAGGCAAACTGAAATGGTCCATCCACACAGACAGTGTGGTGAAGAAGGCGCAACAGTGCCTCTTCAACCTCAGGAGACTGAAGAAATTTGGCTTGTCACCCAAAACCCTGCCAAATTTTTACAGATGCACAATCGAGAGCATCCTGTCGGGCTGTATCACCGCCTGGAACGGCAACTGCACCGCACTCAACAGCAAGGCTCTCCAGAGGCCTGTTCACACCGCTACCATCCAGAAGGCGAGGTCAGTACAGGTGCATCAAAACTGGGACCGGGAGACTGAAAAACAGCTTCTATCTCTATGCCATCAGACTGCTAAACAGCAATCACTAACTCAGAAAGGCTGCTTCCTACATTGAGACCAAAGTCACTGGCCAATTTAATAAATGGATCACTAGTCACTTTAAATAATGCCACTTTAAATAATGCCACTTTAAAAATGTTTACATATCTTACATTACTCATATCATATGTGTATATACTGTATTTTAGACCATCTATGCCGCTCATCCATATATTTATATGTACATATTCTCATTCACCCCTTTAGATTTGTGTGTATTAGGTAGTTGTTGGGGAATTGTTAGATATTACTGCACTGCCAGTACTAGAAGCACAAGCATTTCGCTACACTCGCATTAACATCTGCTAACCATGTGTATGTGACCAATAAAATTTGATTTGACTACCTCTAGAGGGCATTACAATCTGGACCCTCTCATTCTAAAATTATCTGCCGCAATTGTTGCAACCCCTATTACTAGCCTGTTCAACCTCTCTTTCGTATTGTCTGATATCCCCAAAGATTGGAAAGCTGCGTGGTATAAGGGATTTGCGTCAATTCAAATCTGGTATCAAGACAAAATGTGATTCAGAGTCACCGAATATACTTTAAGTATTTTTATTAAACTCAAGCGATAAATGGTAAATGTAATTTTCGTATATACGGGTTCACTGCACCACCCCGCAGGGCAGAACAGGGAACTGGCAGGATGTAAGTAAACAGCTGTTCTTATACTGTGACAGACTAGTTCCAACCCGTCTGTTGGCCTATCACAGTAGAGGCTGAGCGTGGTTTAAACTTTGCTCAGCCTATCGCCGGCGCTCAGGCTAGTCCCAGCCTCTTGGCGCTTTTTGGTGTCCCGGTGCTGTTGCTGTGTAGATTACGCTCCCCCACCCCAGAGGCTGAGGTCAGACAGCTCTGCAACATTGTCTGAGCTATTTGCACCTGCATACAAAGCACACTGTTCTCGCTCAAGGTTAACCACAGCTTCTCAGCACACTATCTGGGGCACAATGTTACTTTCAGTACACACACACAGACACCCAGGCGCCCAGGCTAACAGTTGCTAATATTATATCACATGTGATATAGCATTGGGTTATAGTGCAATAAACACAAATCCTAACAGTGGTCATCCCCCTCTTCAAAGGAGGAGACACTCTAGACCCAAACTGTTACAGACCTATATCTATCCTACCCTGCCTTTCTAAGGTCTTCGAAAGCCAAGTTAACGAACAGATCACTGACCATTTCGAATCCCACCGTACCTTCTCCGCTATGCAATCTGGTTTCCGAGCTGGTCATGGGTGCACCTCAGCCACGCTCAAGGTCCTAAACGATATCATAACCACCATCGATAAAAGACAATACTGTGCAGCTGTATATCTTATCGGCAGACTCAATAGCCTTGGCTTCTCAAATGACTGCCTCGCCTGGTTCACCAACTACTTCTCAGATAGAGTTCAGTGTGTCAAATCGGAGGGCCTGTTGTCCGGACCTCTGGCAGTCTCTATGGGGATGCAACAGGGTTCAATTCTCAGGCCGACTCTTCTCTGTGTACATCAATGATGTCGCTCTTGCTGCTGGGGATTCTCTGATCCACCTCTACGCAGACGACACCATTCTGTATACTTCTGGCCCTTCTTTGGAGACTGTGTTAACTAACCTCCAGACGAGCTTCAATGCCATACAACTCTTCTTCGTGGCCTCCAACTGCTCTTAAATGCAAGTAAAACTAAATGCATGCTCTTCAACCGATCGCTGCCCACACCTGCCCGCCCGTCCAGCATCACTACTCTGGACGGTTCTGACTTTTAGAATATGTGGACAATTACAAATACCTAGGTGTCTGGTTAGACTGTAAACTCTCCTTCCAGACTCACGTTAAGCATCTCCAATCCCAAAATAAATCTAGAATTGGCTTCCTATTTCGCATCAAAGCGCCCTGCACTCACGCTGCCAAACATACCCTCGTAAAACTGCCTATCCTACCGATCCTTGACTTCGGCGATGTCATTTACAAAATAGCCTCCAACACTCTACTCAGCAAATTGGATGTAATCTATCACAGTGCCATCCGGTTTGTCACCAAAGCCCCATATGCTACCCACCACTGTGACCTGTATGCTCTCGTTGGCTGGCCCTCGCTTCATATTCGTTTCCAAACCCACTGGCTCCAGGTCATCTATAAGTCTTTGCTAGGTAAAGCCCCGTCTTATCTCAGCTCACTGGTCACCATAGCAGCACCCACCCGTAGCACGCGCTCCAGCAGGTATATTTCACTGGTCACCCCCAAAGCCTATTCCTACTTTGGCCGCCTTTCCTTCCAGTTCTCTGCTGCCAATGACTGGAACGAATTGCAAAAATCACTGAAGCTGGAGACTCATATCTCCCTCACTAGCTTTAAGCATCAGCTGTCAGAGCAGCTCACAGATCACTGCACCTGTACATAGCCCATCTGTAAATAGCCCATCCAACTACCTCATCCCCATACTGTTATTTATTTGACTTATTTTGCTCCTTTGCACCCCAGTATCTCTACTTGCACATTCATCTTCTGCACATCTATCACTCCAGTGTTTAATTGCTAATTTGTAATTACTTCGCCACTACGGCCAATTTATTGCCTTACCTCCCTAATCTTACCTCATTTGCAAACACTGTATATCAAATTTGTTTTCTATTGTGTTATTGACTGTACGTTTGTTTATTCCATGTGTAACTCTGTGTTGTTGTTTGTGTCACACTGCTTTGCTTTATCTTGGCCAGGTCGCAGTTGTAAATGAGAACTTGTTCTCAACTGGCCTACCTGGTTAAGTAAAGGTGAAATTAATATAAAAATTAAAAATAAATAAAAATGACCTCCCAACAAATGTCTTCAGATTATGTTTTGACAGTTTTATGACAGAAACATACCGTACATGCATGCAGCCAGATTAGGAAGATCACTATGCATGCAGCCTTGTCAATTCAACTAATGAAAGAAGTATTACTGTGAAAAGTACTATTACTTCCACTGATATCTTTACATTGGTCATTACCTTGGTTTGGCACATTTGTGTTGTGATTGATCTAATGGTGATACACTGGCAATAATACAATTATTCTTTCTGTTCTGTGGTGTCTTCATTCATGATTTCAATTAATTCACTAATGCATCAGTATCACAACCAACATAATGAGTCAAAGTGACGTGATGACAATTATCATTCAAATGGTTTATCATTCAAATGGTATAGCAGCAATGGCATGGCATAGGTTCCAATAATGCTAGTGAGATTGCCCTCTGCTGGAGAGATATGGTACTGACCTCATGTTAACCGTCACCTCTAACCCGTTCTGGTTGTTGACAGGTGTTTTCACTACATGCTCATTGTTATCTTTTTCATTTTCAGCCTTTAGACTACTTTCCCACGTTGTATAATCTGTTCATTGAGAAGCACCGGTAGATTACATCTATTTAGTAACTTGTTTTTCTGTAGGATGGCAAACATGATACACAGAGTAGCACATTTTTAGTTTAGAGAAACGTAACTCTTTCTTAACTTTATAAAGACACCCAGTGTATTATTCTACATAGTCACAGATAGAAGTTAGGATAAATAATTCGAGCATAATCTCAAGACTAATTTGGATAGAAAATAAATGATTAAGTGTGGTTGTGGGTATCCAACACAGTCTGTCTCCTCTGAGAATAGTCTTTATAATTTCGGAGTTATTGCCGATTTTTTTTTTTCTTCAATAAGGTTCATTAAGTCCCTGCTGTTATAAGCCAGCTGTGAGCGCTCACTTTCACCATTTAATGAACATTGCCTGGGATGTATAATGAAAGGATACAGCTTTACTAATGGCAGTCAAAGTAAAATGGAGTTTATACATTGATTTGTAGAGGTGAAAAAAGGTAATTGGATGGCCTTGTATCTAGTGACATAAAGACAAGCTTCTGTTGGTTGGTCCTCTCTCGCGTTCTTCCTCTCTCGCGTTCTTCCTCTCTGTCTACCCCCCACCTTCCTTTCTCTCTCTCCCTCTTTGATGTGAGTCATTGCAGCCATGACAGTAAATCATATGGATTGTAAAGTGAAGAGGAACTATCTGAAGTAAATCGTTCTCTGTCCTATGAGACTGGTACAAAAAAGCAAGGCCATTTGTCAGTACTGCTATTTTAGTAATTTTACTAATTTCCCTACCCTTCTTCCTCAGCCAATCACCTATTAAAGTTGGATGGATGCATGGATGAATAGGCATTTAGTGTGTGTACTTACTTTATGACCCAAGCAAATTGTTCATGGAAAATTGCTCCTTGTATTTCAGTATGACAGTTGACATTGACTGTTGACATTTTACAAACGCTTGCAAAATCTGAAGTTGCATCAGGATTTTTGAACTTCCATTAGGATTGTTAATGGAAGGCTCTTGGCATTACCTGTTGGAACTGTAGCTCTTCTCTGACCTTTCTTCAGGGAGCACAATGCTCATGTTACTTGTGGCACTTTTTAAGTGTTTCTTAACTCCCAGAGCACACTCTCAGGTCCGCTTGTTTTTATGTCAGACAAACTGCAGTTTTCTTCTGTACTTTGTCTTTCAATTGGCCCATGCCTCAAACTGGCAGTAACTCTCACACAAAGGACCTGCTGAATCGTCAGCATTTTTTATATTAATGCCTGATGGGCCCCTCCCTTAACAGGCCTACCTCATCAAATGAATCTCGGATACGTCGCTTTTTGAGGAAATTTACATCTGCTGGAAAGGTTAGACGGCATCATTTAAGTCTATTCAGGCACAGGCTGCCTCGATAGAATAACTGAAATTAATTTGCCCCTTTGCCAATGGAGCAGGGAATATTTCATAGCCTCCCTCAGAGTGGATCCCTGTCAGATTTATACTGTAGTTTTAGCTCTTCCTCCAGTGTTGCTTGCTCTGTCTGACACGTTGGAGGCAAGTAGTTGGCTCTGGACTGGGTCTAAACTTTGATTTGCATTGCCAGAGTGCTGCTGTCTGAAAGTAGCAGGGAGCAAGGCAGGAGTTTTAAAACTTTATTGTTGTATTATTCTGGTAGAAAACTGTTGTATAAATCTTAGCGTAATATTCAGGATTATAGAGATCTGTGTTAAATTAAATACAATTGTGTAATTGCTCAAGTGCGTAAACAGTATGTAATGTAAGTAATTCAAGCACATTGACTAGGTCATAAATAAATGTACCAAATTATGGCACATCCCTTTCCAAACAGATGATACAGTTAGTTTCACCCGCAAGGCCCTTTTATGCCAAAGTTTTAGTTAACCTTTCTCACAGCTTTTTGACTGTTGTTTGGTGTAAATGAGATTCCATTGTGATTTTTATGAGTGCAATTTGGAGCCACAGACTCACTCACATTCATTTGTATGCAGACAGAATATGTGGTCCTCTGAGAGTTAGCTGGTAAAAAGCCTTTGTAATAGGTTTCTGTATTCATCAACTGAACTTGAATGACTTTGAACAGCCAGACTGAAAACATCTTACTGCTTATCCACAGCTATGTAATAGCCCATATAAACTGTGTACAATACACACACACCCACACACACACACACACACAATGTTGCACATTTTCATATCAGGAGCCAATAAAGCATTGTTCAAAATAATGAATTCACATGAGAGCATTGTGGTCTCCTTAAAAATATTCCAAAGAGGACCACAACATTCAATGTCTGTCATTTACAAGTGCTGCACTGAGGATTGGCGACGCTACATGGATGGCTTCCTCTCTAGCCATGGACCATATTTATGAAAGCTGTCCAGGTTTTGTGGTCTGGGCCAGTGGGGCCACCCTAAAGTGTTTAATGCAGTTCCAATTCCCACATCCTGGTCATAATCACCTCTTCTCTGGCCCATAGGGAACCTCTTGTATTATGACATTCACACTGTTGCCTGTAAAAGAACATGTCATAGTGATCCTGCTTGATTTGTAACAAACAATGTTGTCAATATTTTTATTATCATGATCTTGACATGTGCTGTACATCTAAGACAGTAAGTCATTTGCAGTATGGTTATTGCTATAAATAATAGTCTGTCCTGCTATCAATATCTTAGCAAGAGTGGCCATTTCCCAGCTCTCATGAGACTGGCCCTAACTGAGGAGCATACAGAGGCATAATTCCTTCATATTCTCAGGGAAATATGCAGGTGAAGGTTAAGGATGTGTTGCTGGCATCTGGGATGGAATATAGTCGGGGACAGAGCCAATTGTCTGACTCAAGGTCGAGTACAGGGTCAGGTCTTTCTCATGAGGGGGATGCAATGAGGTTAGTCTGACACACACACACACACAGTTTCTCTCTGGATATCCTTTTTCTCCATTCTTTCCTCTGTTTTCTTCATTAGTATATTCATATTTCACACAAGCCTTGGCCCAAGCTGGCATCCTAGAGTGTGACTGTTTTATAGCGGTGATTAATATGTAAAACATTAATGAGATGCTGGAAAATGTAGGGAAAACTGCAATAAGGGATAATACGTGTCCTTTGTTACAGCTCCTATACAGTACATGTTTATATGCCTTGTTTAGTGTTTACCAGAAAGGATCTTAGGATCATTTTTTATTTATTAATTGATTAAAGCCATTACCTGGGCAGATGATCACCTATCCCCAGTTTGAAATAAGAGCTTATTAGAATGCACCTTTTAATGAGATGGTGGGTTACACCCATAACTTATATTTTTTGTACCTTTTTAATGATGACTTCATTACTATTTCCCTGGCACAATGCTGCTTTTCTGTAAGGAGCAGAGCTAGCCTCTCACTGCTTCTTTCTGTCCATCCCTCATTAGAGGCGTGAGGTGAATCCACTAGCATTAGCAACGCGGTGGGGTTCTTGAGTTAACTGTCCCTAAATGTTTATCGTTCTATGCTCCGGGCATCGTCTCCCATTATTCAAACACTAATTTAGCCTCTTAAACCTTATCCTACAATTTCTATGGCCATGTGGACATCTAATTAATGTAATAATACAAAATCAGTCTGTTTTAAGATCTTTTTTTCAGTTTTTTTTCATGGCCTGCGTCTCAGATGTGCAAAGATGAGACTCTTACGAACATGATTGCGTTCTCCGTAGGGCTGACCCCATTTAGTTGACTGGTCGATTGTTTGGTCGATAGGCTGTTGGTCGACCGAGATTTCTTTAGTCGAGCAGTTGCAATTTATTTATTTTATTCATGGTGCACAAGACACCTATCTGATTCGCGCCTGTCTCGGTGGACTAATCCATTGCAGAGGCCATGGGGATGGTACAGCCCATCACTCTAAGAAATTGTATATGTTTATATTATGTAAAAATAATGGTGCAACACTAATAAATCTAATTTTATAACAAATGTGCTTTCTCCCGCAGTGGATACGGTCGCTGTCCGAGGTTCTGAAACATCTTTAGTGCTCCGTATAATTGCCGTCTTTCCCTATGATGCTATGTGCATAATAGCAAAGTTAACCAGCATATTGGGATTGAGAAAAATGTGGCAGAGGGAGCAGCAGCAGAGACGAGGAAACTGCCCTTACCTTAACCTAACTGTCTAAGAAAAGTGAGGAGAGAGGAAACCCTAACTTAATTAGGTCTATAATCCATAGCCTTACTGTTTAATGTGCCTGGCTTTATACATAATCTATATACAGTACCAGTCAATAGTTTGGACACACCTGCTCATTCAAGGGTTTTTCATAATTTTCACTATTTTGTACATTGTAGAATAATAGTGAAGACATCCAAAACTATGAAATAACACATATGGAATCATGAGGTAACTAAAAAAGTGTTAAACAAATCAAAATATATTTTTAGATTTTAGATTATTCAAAGTAGCCACCCTTTGCCTAGATGACAGCTTTGCACACTCTTGGCATTCTCTCAACCAGCTTCATGAGGTAGTCATCTGGAATGCAATTAAATTAACAGGTGTACCTTGTTAAAAGTTTAATTTGTGGAATCAGTTGAATTGTGACAAGGTAGGGGTGGTATACAGAAGATAGCCCTATTTGGTAAACGGAAGCTGGTTGAGAGAATGCCAAGAGTGTGCAAAGCTGTCATCAAGGCAAAGGGTGGCTATTTGAAGAATCTTAAATATAAAATATATTTTGATTTCTTTAACACTTCTTTGGTTACTACATCATTCCATGTGTTATTTCATAGTTCTGATGTCTTCACTATTATTCTACAATGTAGAAAATAGTAAAAATAAAGAAAAACCCTTGAATGAGTTGGTGTGTCCAAACTTTTGACTGGTACTGTATATCTTCAGAAATAAGACAGATCTTGGTTCTGTTGCCTGTTTGAGTGTTTTGTTTAATAGCCTGCTGATTCTGTGAGCACCAAGTATTATGTAACGGTAAAATGTCGGCTAAAGCAATTTCACAGATTCGGCTGTTTTTCGTCTTTGCTATGCTGTAATGAAAGCTTTAAATCAAATCAAATTTTATTGGTCACATACACATGGTTAGCAGATGTTAATGCGAGTGTAGCGAAATGCTTGTGCTTCTAGTTCCGACCATGCAGTAATATCTAACAATTTCACAACAACTACCTTTTACACACAAGTGTAAAGGAATGAATAAGAATATGTACATATAAATATATGGATGAGCGATGGCCAAACGGCATAGGCAAGATGCAGTAGATGGTATAGAGTACAGTATAGACATATGAGATGAGTAATGTAGGGTATGTGAACATTATATAAAGTGGCATTGTTTAAAGTGACTAGTGAAACATTTTACTACATCCAATTTGTAATTATTAAGTGGCTAGAGATTTGAGTCAGTATGTTGGCAGCAGCTACTCAATGTTAGTGATGGCTGTTTAACAGTCTGATGGCCTTGAGATAGAAGCTGTTTTTCAGTCTCTCGGTCCCAGCTTTGATGCACCTGTACTGACCTCGCCTTCTGTATGATAGCGGGGTGAACAGGCAGTGGCTCGGGTGGTTGTTGTCCTTGATGATCTTTTTGGCCTTCCTGTGACATCGGGGGGTGTAGGTGTCCTGGGGGGCAGGTAGTTTGCCCCCGGTGATGCGTTGTGCAGACCTCAATACCCTCTGGAGAGCCTTACGGTTGTGGGCGGAGCAGTTGCCGTACCAGGCGGTGATACAGCCCGACAGGATGCTCTCGATTGTGCATCTGTAAAAGTTTGTGCATGTTTCTGGTGACGAGCCAAATTTCTTCAGCCTCCTGAGGTTGAAAAGGCGCTGTTGCGCCTTCTTCACCACGCTGTCTGTGTGGGTGGACCATTTCAGTTTGTTTGTGATGTGTACGCCGAAGAACTTAAACTCTCCACTACTGTCCCGTGGATAGGGGGTGCTCCCTCTGCTGTTTCCTGAAGTCCACGATCATCTCCTTTGTTTTGTTGACGTTGAGTGTGAGGTTATTTTCCTGACACCACACTCCGAGGGCCCTCACCTCCTCCATGTAGGCCATCTCGTCGTTGTTGGTAATCAAGCCTACCACTGTAGTGTCGTCTGCAAACTTGATGATTGAGTTGGAGGCGTGCATGGCCACGCAGTCATGGGTGAACAGGGAGTACAGGAGAGGGTTGAGAACGCACCCTTGTGGGGTCCCAGTGTTGAGGATCAGCGGGGTGGAGATGTTGTTTCCTATCCTCACCACCTGGGGGCGTCCCGTCAGACAGTCCAGGACCCAGTTGTACAGGGCGGGGTTGAGACCCAGGGTCTCGAGCTTAATGACGAGTTTGTAGGGTATTATGGTGTTAAATGATGAGCTGTAGTTCGATGAACAGCATTCTTACATAGGTATTCCTCTTGTCCAGATGTGTTAGGGCAGTGTGATTGCGGCGTCTGTGGACCTATTGGGGCGGTAAGCAAATTGGAGTGGGTCTAGGGTGTCAGGTAGGGTGGAGGTGATATGATCCTTCACTAGTCTCTCAAAGCACTTCATGGTGTGAGTGCTACGGGGCGATAGTCGTTTAGCTCAGTTACCTTAGCTTTCTTGGGAACAGGAACAATGGTGGCCCTCTTGAAGCATGAGGAAACAGTAAACTGGGATAGGGATTGATTGAATATGTCCGTAAACACACCAGCCAGCTGGTCTGCGCATGCTCTGAGGACGTGGCTAGGGATACCGTCTGGGCCGGCAGCCTTGCGAGGCTTAACACGTTTTTAATGTTTTACTCACGATGGCTGCGGTGAAGGAGAGCCTGCAGGTTTTGGTAGCGTGCCGTGTCGGTGGCACTGTATTGTCCTCAAAGCGAGCAAAGAAGTTGCTTAGTTTGTCTGGGAGCAAGACATCGGGGTTCGCGACGGGGCTGGTTTTCTTTTTGTAGTCCGTGATTAACTGTAGACTCTGCCACATACCTCTCGTGTCTGAGCCGTTGAATTGCGACTCTACTTTGTCTTTATACTGACGCTTAGCTTGTTTGATTGCCTTGCGGAGGGAATAGCTACACTGTTTGTATTCGGTTATGTTTCGTGTCGCCTTGCCCTGATTTAAAAGCAGTGGTTCGCGTTGTCAGTTTGCGCGAATGCTGCCATCAATCCACGATTTCTGGTTGTGGAAGGTTTTAATAGTCGCTGTGGGTTCAACATCACCGATGCACTTGCTAATAAACTCGCTCACCGAATCAGCGTATACATCAATGTTGTTGTTCGACGCTATCCGGAACATATCCCAGTCCACGTGATCGAAGCAATCTTGAAGCGTGGAATCAGATTGGTCGGACCAGCATTGAACAGAGCTGAGCAAGGGCGTTTCCTGTTTTAGTTTCTGTCTATAGGCTGGGAGCAACAAAATGGAGTCGTGGTCAGATTTTCCGAAAGGAGGGCGAGGGGGGGCTTTGTATGCGTCGCGGAAGTTGGAGTAACAATGATCCAGGATTTTGCCAGCCCGGGTCGCACATTCGATATGCTGATGATATTTAGGGAGCCTTGTTTTCAGATTAGTCTTGTTAAAATCCCCAGCTACAATAAATGCAGCCTCAGGATGTGTGGTTTCCAGTTTACATAGTCCAATGAAGTTCTTTCAGGGCCATCGAGGTGTCTGCTTCGGGGGGATATACACGACTGTGATTATAATCGAAGAGAATTCTCTTGGTAGATAATGCGGTCGGCATTTGATTGTAAGGAATTCTAGGTCAGGTGAACAAAAGGACTTGAGTTCCTGTATGTTGTTATGATTACACCACGATTCGTTAATCATAAGGCATACACCCCCGCCCTTCTTCTTACCAGAGAGATGTTTGTTTCTATCGGCGCGATGCGTGAAGAAACCAGGTGGCTGTACCGACTCTGATAACGTATCCCGAGTGAGACATATTTCCGTGAAGCAGAGAATGTTGCAACCTCAGGAGAATGTTTTTGGTGACAAGCCAAATTTCTTCACTCACAAATTTTTACAGATGCACAATCGAGAACATCCTGTCGGGCTGTATCACCGCCTGGTACGGCAACTGCGCCGCGCACAACCGTAAGGCTCTCCAGAGGGTAGTGAGGTCTGCACAACGCATCACCGGGGGCAAACTACCTGCCCTCCAGGACACCTACACCACCCAATGTCACAGGAAGGCCAAAAAGATCATCAAGGACAACAACCACCCGAGCCACTGCCTGTTCACCCCGCTATCATCCAGAAGGCGAGGTCAGGTGCATCAAAGCTGGGACCGAGAGACTGAAAAACAGCTTCTATCAAGGCCATCAGACTGTTAAACAGCCATCACTAACATTGAGTAGCTGCTGCCAACATACTGACTCAAATCTCTAGCCACTTAATAATTACAAATTGGATGTAATAAATGTATCACTAGTCACTTTAAACAATACCACTTTATATAATGTTTACATACCCTTCATTACTCATCTCATATGTCTATACTGTACTCTATACCATCTACTGCATCTTGCCTATGCCGTTCGGCCATTGCTCATCCATATATTTATATGTACATATTCTTATTCATTCCTTTACACTTGTGTGTAAAAGGTAGTTGTTGTGAATTTGTTAGATTACTTGTTAGATATTACTGCATGGTCGGAACTAGAAGCACAAGCATTTCGCTACACTCGCATTAACATCTGCTAACCATGTGTATGTGACCAATAAAACTTTATTTGATTTAATGCAGCTGGTGGCCACACCAGATACTGACTGTTTCTTTTGATTTTGACCGCCCCCTTTTGTTCAGGGACAGATAATTCAATTTCTGTTAGTCACATGTCTGTGGAACTTGTTCAGTTTGTCTGTTAGTTACACATGTTAAGTTTGCTGAAAATAAGGCAGTTGACAGTGAGGACGTTTCTTTTTTTGCTGAGTTTAATATGCACGCGGCACTTGCTCCAAATCCCTCCTTTTTCTTCAAATCAAATTACATTTTGTTGGTCACATACACATATTTAGCAGATGTAGTTGCATGTGTCGCGGAAGGCTTGTGTTCCCAGCTCCAACAGTGTGGTAGTATCTAACAATTCACAACAATACACATCTGAAAGTAAAGGAATGGAATAAAGAAATGTATAAATATTAGACGGGCAATGTCATAGCGGCATTGACTAAAATACAGTAGAGTAGAATGCAGTATATACATCTGAGATGAGTAAAGCAGTATGTGAACATAATTAAAGTGGCCAGTGGTTCCATGTCTATGTATATAGGGCAGCAGCCTCTAAGGTGCAGGGTTGAGTAACCGGGTGGTAACTGGCTAGTGATGGCTATTTAACAGTCTGAAGGCCTTGAGATGGAAGCTGTTTTTCAGTCTCTCGGCTCCAGCTTTGATGCACCTGTACTGACCTCTCCTTCTGGTTGATAGCGGGGTGAACAGGCCGTGGCTCGGGTGTCCTTGATGAGCTTTTTGGCCTTCCTGTGACATCGGGTACTGTAGGTGTCATGGAGGGCAGGCAGTGTGCCCCCGGTGATGCGTCGGGCAGACCGTACCACCCTCTGGAGAGCCCTGCGGTTGCGGGCAGTGCAGTTGACGTACCAGGCGGTGATGCATCACGACATGATGCTCTCAATTGTGCATCTGTAAACGTTTGTTAGGGTCTTAGGGGCCAAGCTGAATTTCTTCAGCCTCTTGAGGTTGTCTATTTGGGTGGACCATTTCAGATCGGTGATGTTGAAGGCTGCGCTATAGTCAATGAACAGCATTCTGACGTAGGCATTCCTCTTGTCCAGATGGGATAGGGCAGTGCGATGGCGATTGCATCATCTGTGGATCTATTGGGGCGGTCAGCAAATTGAAGTGGGTCTAGGGTGTAAGGTGGAGGTGACATGATCCTTAACTAGCCTCTCAAAGCACGTCATGATGACAGAAGTGAGTACTACGGGGCAATAGTAATTTAGTTCAGTTACCTTTTGCTTTCTTGGGGACAGGAACAATGGTGGACATCTTGAAGCAAGTGGGGAGAGCAGACTGGGATAGGGAGAGCTTGAATATGTCCGTAAATACTCCAGCCAGCTGGTCTGCACATGCTCTGAGGATGCGGCTAGTGATGCCGTCTGGGCCGGCAGCCCTGCGAGGGTTAACACACTTAAATATCTTACTCACATCGGCCACGGAGAATGAAAGCCCACAGTCCTTGGGAACGGGCCGAGTCGGTGGCACTGTGTTATCCTCTAAACAGGTGAAAAAGGTGTTTAGCTTGTCTGGGAGCACGACATAGGTGTCCGCGACGTGGCTGGTTTTTCCTTTGTAATCCATGATTGTCTATAGACCCTGCCACATACGTCTCGTGTCTGAGCCGTTGAATTGTGACTCCACTTTGTCTCTGTACTGATGTTTTGCCTGTTTGATTGCCTTACGGAGGGAATAATTACACTGTATTCAACCATATTCCCTGTCACCTTGCCATGGTTCAATAAGGTGGTTTGCGCTTTCAGTTTTGCGCAAATGCTGCCATCTATTCACAATTTGTCACGGCCGTCGTAGGGAGGAGACCAAGGCGCAGCATGGTATGCGTACATTCTCTTTATTTTAAGAATGAACACTGAACAAAACTAACAAAACAACAAAACAACAAAACGAACTGTGAAGCTATACAAAGAGTGCTGCACAGGCAACTACACATAGACAAGAACCCACAAATACCCAAGGGAAAATGGCAACCTAAATATGATCCCCAATCAGAGACAACGATAAACAGCTGCCTCTAATTGGGAACCAATTCAGGCCACCATAGACCTACATATGCCTAGACTTACAAACACCCCTAGACATACAAAAACCCTAGACAATACAAAACACGCATACCCACCCTCATCACACCCTGACCTAACCAAAATAATAAAGAAAACATAGATAACTAAGGTCAGGGCGTGACACAATTTCTGGTTTGGGTAGGTTTTAATAGACACTGTGGGAACAACATCCCCTATACACTTCCTTATAAACTCACTCACCGTGTCCATGTAAACATCAATGTTATTCTTTGAGGCTACCCAGAACATATCCCAGTCCACGTGATCAAAACAATGTTTAAACATGGATTCTGATTGGTCAGACCAGTGTTGAATAGACCTTAGCATGGGTACTTCCTGTTTTGAGTTTCTGCCTTTTTAGGAAGGGAGGAGCAAAATGGTGTTGTGATCTGATTTGCCAAAGGGAGGGCGGGGGATGGCCTTGTAGGCGTCTCAAAAAGGCAAGTAGCAGTGATCTAATGTTTTTCCTAAGTGAGTACTACAGTCAATGTGTTGATAGAACTTCGGTAGTGTTTTCCTCAAATTTGCTGTGTTAAAATCCCCAGTTACAATAAATGCGGCCTCAGGATATGTGGTTTCCAGTGTGCATAAAGTCCAGTGTAGTTCCTTGAGGGCTGTCGTGGTATCGACTAGAGGGGGAATACACACGGCAGTGACTATAACCGAAGAGGATTCTCTCGGGAGGTAATACGGTCAGCATTTGATTGTGAGGTATTCTAGGTCGAGTGAACAAAAGGACTTGAGTTTCTGTATGTTACCACTATCACACCATGAATAGTTAATCATGAAACATACACCCCTGTCTTTCTTGTTGCTGGAGAGTTCTTTATTCCTGTCTGCGCGATGAACTGAGAACCCAGCTGGCTGTATGGACCGGGACAGTATGTCCCAAGAGAGCCATGATTCTGTGAAACAAAGTATGTTACAGTCCCTGATTTCTCTCTGGAAGCATATTCTCGCCCTGAGCTCATCTACTTTATTGTCCAGAGACTGAACATTAGCGAGTAATATACTCAGAAGCGGTGGATGTCGTGCCCGCCTCCTGAGTCAGACTAGAAGTCCACTCTGAATATCTCTTCTCTGCCGGCGGCGTCTTAAGGCAGCCTCTGGGTTAAGTTAAATTGCCCTGGGGGGTACAAACAAAGGATCCAATTGGGGAAAGTCGTAATGCTGGTGAGTTACCGCCGCTCTGATATCCAAAAGTTTTTTCCGGCTGTATGTAATAACACAAAAAACGTTCTGGCTAATAATGTAAGAAATAACACACAAAATACTGCAAAGTTGCTTAGGAGCTGGAATGAGAGCTGCCGTGTCTGTCGGCGCCATCATCTTCTCTTGATGAGAAACATGGCGCGCTCTTGATCTATTGTTATCACTATTATTATGATCCTCATCATAATATGTAATGTCGTTATCATTAGTAGGCTTTGTATAGTAGCCTTGTATTACCACCATCGTGTTGTAGGCCCAAGAGCGTGTCTTGCTTAGTCTTAATACCGTAACTTACTTTGGCCTACATTTCAATATATAGGCTACTGTGTCAATCAATCATTCATTCATTCATTTATTCATTCATGCCATCACACAGCATACAAGACATTCATACTTTGAAATGCAATCAAGCATTTTAGTTTTTAAATTACATAACAAAGAGAGCTTTGAATAATTAGCCAAAACAATAAATAAACTGCAATACACGAATGCATGCAACTGTTTTTAGTCTGCTGTAATAAAGGCTTTATATATCATATTTATTTCATTAGAACAGACTCTCTGGTACACTTATTTATTTAGTGTTTATTTAGTCTGTTCCAAATGGTCAGAAAAAAGTATAATATTGCAATCTAACTGTTTGGCACACGATACTCACGCAATGCTTGCTCCATAACCATACTTTTTCTTGATCTCCAGTAGTTTCCACAACTAAGTCAAATGTCTTCCACATTTCTGACTTCTCCTTTCCCTCCTGAGCAACCAGTAAACATTCACCCGTTTCGAGTTTCTTTTTCACGTCCATCGCATCCATTTTTCTGTCACGTGTTACTGTTCTCGGAGATTGTTATTAACAATTTATTGATGTGATTATGTTAGACTAATAGGTCAGGCTCTATTGGTCGCTTACATGTTTCACGTAAAGAGAGCAAGGGTTTAGGGAATGTTTTTCCTAAACAAATTAGGGATTTCGGTAACAGAACTTTTCAGTCAGAAACGAGTAACTAAATGGCTGCATTGATGTTGCAGCTTCAGCACGGCCAGCGTAATAAACACTTGCTGTGTTGTGGTGCCTTTTCGCTGCAGTAGAGAGGAGAGCGAGACAACATGCGCCAGTCACACAGGCACTGGCTATAATTTTTTTTAACACAGTGTGACTATCGGGCTCTTTCTTGAGTTATTTGTGTGTCTTAATTATTTAATCAAACAGTGTGCTTAAAGCATCCGACAAGCTCAGTGCATACTGTATGTAGATGATTTTATGTGTCTGTCTCTATATGTAAAAAATATGTTTAAACATTTCAACCAATCGATTGGTCGAAAGAACAGGACGACTCTCGGTTGAGCAAGTAAAAAAAATTTGGTCGGGGGGAAAACCCTAGTTCTCAGTTTTTGCTCTACGACCCCCACAAGCGTCACGGGACTCGTCTGAATTTGGTACAGCCTCTTCTGCCAACTTCTTCTGTCTGTAGCATCCGAACAGTTTGGGCTACACACTAATCTGGAAAGGTGAGTCTCTCACTAACACGCACATGTCGTTTTTTTGTTCTAGGATGCCCACAACCCTCACAAGACTTGTCTGAAGGTCAGCGGTACCAGTTTTAAAAAATGTATGGAAGTATATATGGAGATAGTTTAATGTCTAAAATAAGGGGTTAAATACATGTCCCCCACCCCCAAAGAATATATAGTTTCCTTTCTTCTAATATCTCAGATATAGGAAAGACACTCCAGAACAAACTTCCTTTTGAATTTCTGTTGTTCCATATAGTGAATCTGTTATTCAATGCGTTTCTATGGGCTAATAGCAGTAATGCCAAATTCAATATTTCATTTAAAAAAAATGTTTTGTACCTTAAAATTCAAAATCAAATAGCTAAATGATCCTTGGCATGACCATGTTAAAACAATTGCACGTGTTAGCTTAGACTCTAAAGGGTTGAGTGGAGGCGCAGAGAGATTTGCAAGATCAGCAAAAACATGACAGATAGGAAGTGGGAAAAGCGAGGGGAAATTATAGCAGATTGCATTGTTTGTGTCTAAATGACACATTTCAAAGAAACATTTACCATCTGTCAGTGTGAGAATAACACCTCTCCGCTTCATTGCAATAACAGCAGTGACCTTTTTCCCCTAATTGCAATTACAATGACTTACTGTACTGTGTTCGTGATCAGAGGTATTTCACAGCTGTAAATCTGACAAAAGAATCTAGGAGATGACCAATCAGGAGTGAGTTTCAAGGGCCCAGGAGAAATGTCAGAATAGGAAATCAGCTTGCTAAGAACAACAGGGGCTATTATGACCTTATATCCCTGTTATGTTAAAGTATATCTTATCTTTTTCTCTTTAGAATAAAATGCTGCTGTAATAGCATTGTTTAGCACTAGTGTGAGAGATTCCACCATTACATGCTCTGTGTTCTGATTCTTCTATCCTTGTCTTGAGTTCTGTGAGAATTGCCTCTCATTATCAGCCTTGACCACCTCACTGTTTGATCAATAATTGCATTCCCCAGGAGCTTGTTAAAAAATGAGCTTGTCAGTATGTAACTGAAAGACAGGCGGTTTGGGCCTGATTGGCAGCACAGGAGCGATAATCTTTAGCGGAGAACGGCCTATTTAAACACATCAAAATGCAGTGGAAAATAAATTTTTAGCTGATTTTAATGTATCAGTATTTATGAGAGGCAGTGAAACCCCAAACCAGTTACTGCCTCTCCTGGGACAAAATAAAACCCTCATCCATGAAATAAGAACTTGAGCTTCTCTCCCTTTTCATTTGTCGTTTCACTGACTATTTGGCAAGGCAATTTTTTTATGATGGTTTGAATGAATGTTGTGTATTTGGATTAGGACCCAAGCTCCATAAAACGGAAGCTGAAAGACACAGGTGTAACTGGAAAGCTAGCTCTGATGACAACGCAGTATCCATTGTAGACATTTGATTTTCACGTGCCCTGAATGTTCACAACCCAGCAACGTCTGATCTGATATGCAAGCACAGCGCAGCATATATCAATAACAGTAATTGTCAAGTTCTGACTGCATGGAAGATATTTAGTGTGGATATATGACTACGATTAAGTGGTCTTGGGCATAAACACACACACACTTTTTAATGAATTAGTTATTCATGCCATGCTATACATGCTCTCTGTGCTAAGTATTGTTTCTTCTCTCTCTCTTGGTCACATTCTACTGAGTAAATTAGATTAGTTTGGGAAGCAGGCAGCAGCACTGTTTGGCTTTCTCTTTCATTGAAGACGTATTTTAATGAATCCTAATCTCCCAAAAGCCATTCCCATTTCATTCACCCTCCATATCTCCTCCCTGCGTAACTCCTATAGCGCAGCATGCAGATTGTCTTTGGGTTTGGAGGGTAAATTGGTTATTCAGTCTCAGCCCCAGGATGGATTCAATACACAAACTACTATGTAAATAAACCAACAACATTGTATCATGCCAGGCTTCTGTCCTTTTAGGTTGGGTGGATTGGAGGAGGGGATGGGTGAAGAATAAATATGACTTGTGCTTAAATACAACCTAACCGGGGAGCGGACTGAATTAATCAATATCTTGATAACGTACACACTCACTCAACTGGGTGCATGTGCAGTATGTGCATGTCTGCATGTCCACGCAGGGCTCACACATTCTCACATTGCTAAAGCCACAACTCATGCATCCAAACAAATGCATGCCATGCATTAGCCCGACTGATGGGTAATCGGCGTTATTGCATATCAACTTGTGTTTGTGAGCATGTGTGTGTTCGTTTCCTCATTCCATTGAACCTCTCCCCCACTCTTCTGGGAAAGTCCTTAGAGTAAGGGGGTGGCTAATAGGGGGACAGATTGGAGTGACAGAGAGTCTGTGCAGAGGAATTCCACCCCTCCTTGTAGGAGCGACACTGGTGTGTGTGTGTGCTTGTGTTTGATTCATTCTCTCCGCGAGGGGAGAGTCATTCTAGCCAGGCTGCTGGACCCCCAGGCCACACTCCCATCCTGAAGCGCTTCCCCAACACCCCTGCCTTCACCCTAACTTCAGAGGAGAAGGTGTGTCTGGGAATTTGAAGCCAGACGTCGTGAAACTGCGTGACAGTGAAAGACACAACGCTCCACAGTCACCATGTCTGTTCTCATAGCCACTGGCCAGCTGAAGATAGACACCACCAGCTCCTCCAGAAAGGTAAGCATGGCCTTGTTAGTATACATACTGTGATGCTGCCTGGGACATTGTCTGTCTATCGGGGACTCTTATTGCTGACTGCCATGTTTCTGTAAGAGCAACAGGACCGCAAGGGACAGACATTATTTCAGACGCTCTTGATGGGCATGTGCTGCTGGATCATTTAATTTCTGATTTGCCTTTGAATAAACATGTTCAGTATAAAATAAAAATTCTCAGTGACGTTTTGGTTTCTACTAATGCATAGAGCAAATTGTGAGGAAAGGAAAAGGGGATAACCTAGTCAGTTGCACAATTGAATGCAATTGTTGTTGTTGGGGGTTAACTGCCTTGCTCAAGGGCAGAATGGCAGATTTTTCCAACTTGCTCGGGGATTCCTTTTGTTTACTGGCTCAAAGCTCTAAACTGCTAGGATACCTGCCACCGAGAGCTAAGCATTCCATGTCAGGTATGCACTGAGGAAAATAACATTATCTTGAGACTTATGGGTGAATAGAATAAGTATTTTAGAGAGAATGTGAGGGATTTTTGGATTTAGATTTTATTTATTCTATGTTTAAAGTAGATCATGTTTCAAATCTGTCTTGGAGTATAGGGTGATACATTTGTTTGTGGTTCAACTTGTTGCAAACAGAAACTCTGGATGAACTGAATGAACTCTTCACACAGATGTACAGAGGATGAGGTTGAACATCACCAACATATCTGATTTCTATGTTCTTCCTTAACCCAATAACACCTGATCTGACTCTTGCCCCATGTGGGGTAAGGATGATGTATAGTACTTTATACCACGAATACTCGTTTCTGATTGGCTTGAAGGGCATTCTAGAGTGTGCATTATTTGCCTTTAAAAGCGCATTCCAGCCGGTGTCTATTCTACAAGTTACCACCGGCTAAATCTATGATGTTAAAATACCTATTTACTCTGTTCCATCTGACTGCGCAATCCACTGTCTCATCAGCCCAGCCAGGCAATTTATAAACTTGATCTCCACTATAAAAAGCATCTAGACATTATTTCACATTTCTTTAAGTCTAACATTTAGTTTTCAACAGCGGAGATTTGTATAAACCTTGCTGTCTGTCTCAGAAATTTTGCAACATTGTTTCAATATTCAACATATCATAGTAATGAACGTGTCGGGATGAGACAGGCAGGCAAGGCAGCGTTTCTCAGCCAGCCGAAATTATGAATCAGCTGCCATCAATTTTATGGATATATACAAAGAAATGTCAATTTAAAAAAGGTAAAACAAAATGAAGTGCAGCAAGTTTGCAGTCTTTCCAGCTTCAGTTTGAGGTGATTGTGTTAGCTGTTTTGTTGGCTAGCTCCTCTGAACAACAGTGTCCTGACGAGTGAGCAAATTTTCGATGCCAGGTGAAATCGCGCCTCATTATGGATGTATCCAAATAAATGTCACTAGAAAACAGCTTATGCAATTGCAGCGACTTGCTGTTATTCTGGCTGCACTTTTTGACGTGACTGTAAGTTAGCCGTAGTTGGCTAGACAGCAAGGAAGGGATAAGAACGTTGCCAGCCAGTATGGCAATGGAACATTTAGAACGAATGACTGGGTCGCGTCCATAGATACAGAGCAAAAAGACTGAGCGACTGGGTCGTGTCTCTAGCAACCGAACCGATGGAACGATCAACCAGGCGGCTTGGGTAGCAACTCTAGATTTGTGTTGGGACTATAACTTGTGGAAAGATGACATACTATGAATAAATTCATCAAAATAACGTTTTTAATGAAAATATGTCAATCATTATTTGAATATGTAGGTAATCCGCTGGATAAAAGTGATAATGCCCTCGAAGCCGGTGTTTTGGAGGATATATTGGCATGGTTTGCCAATAAATGCTCCCAAAATGAAGCAGTAAAGAAAGGCAACGAACGCCACAGCTGAATTGAGCAGTGTGAGGTGCAGAACGGGTGTGGAAGATGAGGTTTTTACTGTCTCCTGTGATTGACTGTGCCAATCACAGGAGACGAGCTTTGCATATGGGTGGGTGCTCTGTTATTTTCTGTTATAACAGGACTCTTCATTTTGTACCTCAAGCCTCAGAATATCTTTGCTATTCTGTATCATGGGGTATGATGTCTTGGAGTTAGGGTTTGACTATTGTGTACTTACTCCGTTTTGATCTGGTGTCACACTGTAGTCAAGCCCAGTAGCTATAGACCGTTCAGTCAGCTCCACATCATTCTGCATTAAAAGTCAATTTCCTCAGCCTTATCTTCTGCCATTTCAATTTGGACTGTAAGTCAGTGTGTCTTCCATTCTGGAATGTACTGGATGGTTCAGAGCAGTTATTTTGGAAGCACGAATAAAGTTTATATGGCAGATATTTCAGGACTGGTGTCAATCCTTTCAGAGAGCAATAGGCTATGCATTTTCACATTTAATATTGATTTGCACATACTGTGTAAACTATGACAGGTTTATGTTTACTGGCAAGTTATCATGGACATGAACTGTAGAAACATCTACAGTTGTGGACAATCTCACTTGCAATATACTACAGATTGGTCTCTCTTGGTTGTACTACATGCGTTAGGTTTCAGTTGGTTGTAAATACATGAATAAGAAGGGAATTAGCATTGAATTGTAAGTTCAAATAATTTAACCAGCTCCAGTGATCTGTGGAGACAGTTTTTCTTGATAGAACATGTCACAGCAGTTATAAAGTGCTTTGACTTGCAACAGATTGTAATTGCATTCACCAACGTTACAACAGGCTGAAATGAAATGTGTTGTAATGGAGTGTTGAAGTATAATTGAATGATAACGAACGGATTCCGCTTCCAGAATCCTATTAAGTTTGGCCTTCAGTGAGGTATAATTACAGTTTGATACACAGTGAGGAAGGCATGTGTTGTCAACCTTCAAGCAAGCAAGCGACAGTTCTGGTCTAATAGATTCTATAATTGTTTATGGTTGAAATGCTGATGGAAATCCATTTAAAACGCGTTACAACTCGCAAGCCTTTGAAGTCTAAGATTTATCTTTTTTGTTTGTAATTAAAATCGAATGAAATTTTATATTATTTTAAATCACCATGCGCATACCAGAGTTGCGGATATTCTTTTTTTGTTTGATACGTGCTTCTGTCCTGCACGTGATGAGTTGGATGTACATATTTTTAATTTTTTTCTGATTATAATTCATGGACAATTTTGTATGGGTTGATAGATTTTTCGTAAGGGAAAATCAAGTCTAACATTTCTAAGTAGATATTACAAACTTCCCAAGTCTTTTTTAACCTCAAATACAATATACGTTTTTCCTGCAACAGTGATCAAATTAAGATCCTACATCTGTAGAGGAAGTTTAGCTTTATTTTATGAATACACGGCTCACCATATCTAATGTGACAGTGCAGTCCCATCACAACCCTGGCTGTGTGATAAGTCAACTCTTTGACTTCCCTGACATCAGGGAAATTATTAGGTCCTTACAGATGCCGGCTCTTAATATGACCCATTTCGTCGTAGGAGGAAAATAATCCTGGAGCAGGAGGATTTGAATTAATATTGAATATTTCAAATCAGTTTGTAGGCTATACAATGTAGTACCGTGCCTAGGGGGCTATGGTTTGGGGAAGGCTCTGCAAACCAACAGACCTCATACCATCAAGTATCATCAATTCTCATGGCTTGATAAAGCATTGTAAACTGACATAGCATTGTGGTCTGAGCAGCATGCTTCGCTCCAAGCATCATGAGTTCACGCACAGTGCTGGGCAATCTTTATTATTTAACCAATCCAAAGACAGCTGCTTGCTGCCTACCTGCCTCCAAAGGCACCTACATTAGTAGGTAGCACTTTGTCTGTAGGTTACTGGCATTTAGGACAGGATTTGAAGGCAGCATTGCGTGATAACGGATTCACATTCCACCAAACGCTAGACATTTGTAGCCACTTTAAGAAAAAAGGGTTCCAAAAGGGTTCTTCGTCTGCTCCCATATTATTACCTGGAAACAAAAAGTGTTCTTCTGACATGAATAATAACTAAACAAGTAGCAGAATCGATCTCCTCAGTACCTTTTAATTTATGAAGTTGACACAAACCAGAATAATTAGGTTACGGTATAGGGTCCTTCTCTTGCATATTGATTGGTCTGCTGGTCCATGGTTGTGAACATGACAGGTAAGCTTGCATGCATGATATCATGCAGGTTACATTTTTTTTAAATAGCTAAATAAGCTATTTTACTGACTGTTTTAAGAATGATTAATAGACAGTAGTGTTTCACTGTGAAGCCAATATTGCATTCGAGCTGCTGTTTTTTTCTAATGAGTAGGCCTGCATTATGATTAATTCATACAACTTTCACAACCGTGCATATTATTAAATGACACCGATGTTCAAATTAACATGGTTTTATATTCGTTGATAACTAATATTGAAAGGTGGTATGATGCAATCTAACTCGATAGGCTGCTTCATCCAAATGTAAGCTAAATGCATTGGATACAAAACAAATAGTGGCATGTGATAAAGGATCACATGCCCAATATTATTATATAAATTCATATCAAACAGGAATATACAGTGCATTTGGAAGGTATTCAGACCGCTTGTATTTTCCCACATTTTGTTACGTTACAGCCATATTCTAAAATTGTTAAATAAATAAAAATCTTCATTAATCTACACACAATACCCCATAATGACAAAGCGAAAACAGGATTATAATTTTTTTGTGCAAATTTATAAAAAATTCAAAACAGAAATACCTAATTTAAATAAGTATTCAGACCTTTTATGAGACTTGAAATTGAGCTCAGGTGTATCCTGTTTCCATTGATCATCCTTGAAATGTTTCTACAACTTGATTGGAGTCCACCTGTGGTAAATTCAATTGATTGGATATGATTTGGAAAGGCACACACCTGTCTGTATAAGGTCCCACAGTTGACAGCGCATGTTAAAGCAAAAACGAAGCCACGAGGTCGAAGGAATTGTCCGTAGCACTCCGAGAGAGGATTCTGTCAAGGAACAGATCTGGGGAAGGATACACCAAAAATTATGCAGCATTGAAGGTTCCCAAGAACACAGGGCCCTGCATCAATCTTAAATGGAAGAAGTTTGGAACCACAAAGACTCTTCCTAGGTTCTGGCCGCCCGGCCAAACTGAGTAATCGGAGGAGAAGGGCCTTGGTCAGGGAGGAGACCAAGACCCCGATGGTCACTCTGACAGAGCTCCAGAGTTCCTCTGTGGAGATGGGAGAACCTTCCAGAAGGACAACCATCTCTGCAGCACTCCACCAATCAGGCCTTTATGGTAGAGTGGCAGATGGAAGCCACTCCTTAGTAAAAGGCACATGACAGCCCTCTTGGAGTTTGCCAAAAGGCACCTAAATGACTCTCAGACCATAAGAAACAAGATTCTCTGGTCTAATGAAACCAAGATTGAACTCTTTAGACCTGAATGTCAAGCCCCATGTCTGGAAGAAACCTGGCACCATCCCTACGGTGAAGCATGGTGGTGGCAGCATCATGCTGTGGAGATGTTTTTCAGTGGCAGGGACTGGGAGACTAGTCAGAATCAAGGGAAAGATGAACAGAGCAAAGTACAGAGAGATCCTTAAAGCAAACCTGCTCCAGAGCGCTCAGGACCTCCGACTGGGGGCGAAGGTTCACCTTCCAACAGGACAACGACCCTAAGCACACAGCCAAGACAACGCAGGAGTGGCTTCGGGAAAAGTCTCTGAATGTCCTTGAGTGGCCCAGCCAGAGACCGGACCCGATCGATTATCTCTGGAGAGATCTGAAGATAGCTGTGCAGCGAAGCCCCCCCATCCAACCTGACCGAGCTTGAGAGGATCTGCAGAGAATAAACTCCCCAAATACAGGTGTGCCAAGCTTGTAGCGTCATACCCTAGAAGACTCAAGGCTGTAATCGCTGCCAAAGGTGCATTAACGAAGTATTGAGTAAAGGGTCTGAATACTTATGTACATTTTTCTACAACCCTGTTTTTGCTTTGTCATTATGGGGTATTGTGTGTAGATTGACAAGGGAAAAAACAATTAAATCAATTTTAGAATAGGGCTGTAACGTAACAATATGTGGCAAAAGTCAAGGGGTTTGAATACTTTATATACCGAATGCACTGTATGTATATATTTAGTGAAATGAATACAGCTTTGTAATGTTATTGATTCCTTTCTCTTCTTGCAGGGGATTAGACAGATGAACTGCAGTCACCAGATGCCCAAGCCTCAACACCAGAAACACGTGGAGACATCAACACTTGTCATTTTTAATAAATGTACAAATATATATATTGTTTTTCCTGTACCTGTGGAGGTCACAAAATTTTGTCGGCCAGTGATTGTCAAGCAAATAACTGTCGGTCTCACGGTAATTGACCGTTAATTAACATAAACACATTTTGCATCTCCTGGCTTCCACACAAGCCACTGATGCAGACCTTTGGAGAATCTACATTTTAAAAAGTCTAATAAATCCATGTAATATAGCCTACACATTCACAATAAATCCATTATTTATTTTAGACAGGTCTAAAGAAAAATGATATAAAGAAAATGTAGTCTTTCAGAATAGAATAACATACTCTCAGTTGTCCTTATTGTCACGTCCTGACCTTAGAGATCCTTTTTATGTCTCTATTTTGGTTTGGTCAGGGTGTGAGTTGGGGTGGGTATTCTATGTTCTATTATTTGTATTTCTATGTTTTGGCCGGGTAGGGTTCTCAATCTGGGACAGCTGTCTATCGTTGTCTCTGATTGAGAACCATACTTAGGTATCCCTTTTTCCCACCTGTCTTTGTGGGAAGTTGACTTTGTTTATGGCACTTAGCCTTTAGCCTCACGGTTGGTTTCGTAGTGTTTTTTGTTTTGTTCGGCGTCTTTTCAAAATAAAAGAAAATGTACGCTCACAACGCTGTGCCTTGGTCCAGTTCATTAAACAGCCGTGACACTTATGTTAGGTCCTGGGGTGGCTATGCCAAATGGCTGTGGGCTGCACTAGTTTATTTAGCAGACAAGATTTGCTTAGAATTCCTTAGAATTATTTTATAGTATGAAGAATACAATTGAACAAAGCTGAATAAAATATTTATATTTTATTCAGCTTTGTGTGCACATGAGGCTGTTATGTGTTGAGCGGTTAACAAAGAAATAAGTATTCCTATATCCTTAATTTAGAGTTATTAATGCAACTCTCATTCACAATTTGACAAGCACTTGATAATGCCTCGAATTTCCCGGTGGCATCCCCTTCGTGGCCGTAATGCACCCTAAAAAAATCTATGCTTTTGTTGTACCCTTTTCCCTGAGTGCTCTGCATTTTTATTTATGTTTTATTTTACCAGGTAAGTTGACTGAGAACACATTCTCATTTACAGTAATGACCTGGGGAATAGGTAAGAGGAGGGGGATGAATGAGCCAATTGTAAGCTGGGGATGATTAGGTGACTGTGATGGTATGAAGGTCAGATTGCAAATTTTGCCAGGACACCGGGGTTAACACCCTACTCTTACCATGGGATCTTTAGTGACCACAGAGTCAGGACACCCGTTTAACGTCCCATCCGAAAGACAGCACCCTACACAGGGCAATGTTCCCAATCACTGCCCTGGGGCATTGGGATAATGTTTTAGACCAGAGGAAAGTGTGCCTCCTACTGGCACTCCAACACCACTTTCAGCAGCATCTGGTCTCCCATCTAGGGAATGACCAGGACCAACCCTGCTTAGCTTCAGAAGCAAGCTAGGAGTGGGATGGAGGGTGGTATCACGTGATCGGGTGATCCAATTTTGAGAGGTGCATATTGAAGATATTGGAAGAACTTTTCACATTTACTTTTCATCAGCCAACAAGATGAGTAGGCCTAACGAACAGCAAAAGCACTAGCCTATGTCAATCTACTATCCCCCATAGTACAAAAGTCAACCTATTCTGTGCAAGAAATAAATATTCCAAACATTATCTGGGACAGTTGTGGGATGCAATAGATACCAAATTAATACTACCACTAGCATCAACATTTTTTTTTTACACAATGTGGCTGGCACAACAGATCAGAAGTTTTAGCTCACAATGTTGATAAACTATTTGGCTATTTCTTCACATTATAAGCGCAGCAATGCGCACATGACAGAAGGCTATAAGCAGGAATGCTACAATAGCGGGAAAACACCATTATCAAACGTGACCGCAATTGCGATTTATGCATGTAATGCTTTTATTATAAAGGTTAATTTTATGGTGAAAATGATCTTCTCCAAACTTGAAACTCATGCGCTGTTTATGTATGCCAGTTAGGCACTAAACCCCTTGTAAAGCGGATTAATGTGCTTAATTTTAAGACGTTTTTTGGTAACTTTAGTTGTGATACAAACCTTATCAAAACATATAGGCCTATGGGCTAGGCTACATGAGGTGTGCGACTATGATTAGAAAAAGTTGCAAAAAAATTGCTTTCTTATGCTGGGCATCGTTCACAAGTGATAATATAGAATTCACAAGTGAAAGGCTAATATTGTCACCCATCAGACTATTCTTGATTTAATCTTGTCTTTACGTATACTAAATAGTATATGTGTGAAAATTGTTTTGATTTAGAATGCACCATTATCATGCACCTGTCTCGAAACAGGGGTAGCGGTAAAAAATAGTCGTGGCCAAAAGTTTTGAGAATGACACAAATATACATTTTCACAAAGTCTGCTGCCTCAGTTTGTATGATGGCAATTTGCATATACTCCAGAATGTTATGAAGAGTGATCAGATGAATTGCAATTAATTGCAAAGTCCCTCTTTGCCATGCAAATGAACTGAATCCCCCAAAAACATTTCCACTGCATTTCAGCCCTGCCACAAAAGGACCAGCTGACATTATGTCAGTGATTCTCTCGTTAACACAGGTGTGAGTGTTGACGAGGACAAGGCTGGAGATCACTCTGTCATGCTGATTGACTTTGAATAACAGACTGGAAGCTTCAAAAGGAGAGTGGTGCTTGGAATCATTGTTCTTCCTCTGTCAACCATGGTTACCTGCAAGGAAACATGTGCCATCATCATTGCTTTGCACAAAAAGGGCTTCACAGGCAAGGATATTGCTGCCAGTAAGATTGCACCTAAATCAACCATTTATCGAATCATCAAGAACTTCAAGGAGAGTGGTTCAATTGTTGTGAAGAAGGCTTCAGGGCGCCCAAGAAAGTCCAGCAAGCGCCAGGACCATCTCCAAAAGTTGATTCGGCTGCGGGATCGGGGCACCATCAGTACAGAGCTTGCTCAGGAATGGCAGCAGGCAGGTGTGAGTGCATCTGCACGGACAGTCAGGCGAAGACTTTTGGAGGATGGCCTGGTGTCAAGAAGGACAGCAAAGAAGCCCCTTCTCTCCAGGAAAAACATCAGTGACAGACTGATTTTCTGCAAAAGGTACAGGGATTGGACTGCTGAGGACTGGGGTAAAATCATTTTCTCTGATGAATCCCCTTTCCGATTGTTTGGGGCATCCGGAAAAAATCTTGTCCGGAGAAGACAAGGTGAGCGCTACCATCAGTCCTGTGTCATGCCAACAGTAAAGCATCCTGAGAGCATTCATGTGTGGGGTTGCTTCTCGGCCAAGGGAGTGGGCTCACTCACAATTTTGCCTTAGAACACAGCCATGAATAAAGAATGGTACCAACACATCCTCTGAGAGCAACTTCTCCCAACCATCCAGGAACAGTTTGGTGATGAACAATGCCTTTTCCAGCATGATGGAGCACTTTGCCATAAGGCAAAAGTGATAACTAAGTGGCTCGGGGACAAAACATCAATATTTTGGGTCCAATGCCAGGAAACTCCCCAGACCTTAATCCCATTGAGAACTTGTGGTCAATGCTCAAGAGGCGGGCGGACAATCAGAAACCCACAAATTCTGACAAACTGACAAGCATTGATTATGCAAGAATGGGCAGCCATCAGTCAGGATGTGGCCCAGAAGTTAATTGACAGCATGCCAGGGCAGATTGCAGAGGTCTTGAAAAAGGGATAAACACTGCAAATATTAACTCTTTGCATCAACTTCATGTAATTGTCAATAAAAGCCGTTGACACTTATGAAATGCTTGACATTATACTTCATTATTCCATAGTAACATCTGACAAAAATATCTAAAGACACTGAAGCAGCAAACTTTGTGGAAATTAATTTTTGTGTCATTCTCAAAACGTTTGGCCACGACTGTACATGTAATCTATGCAATTAAATAGCGGATGGAGAACGATCTTTCCCGTGATTCATTTTCATGCCAGCCAGGTAGGCTATACTCCTGTTGTAAATATAAGCAATGTGCTTAGTATTAGGAAAGATGAGAAATAAATATATTAGGCCTAGCCTATAGAAAGCTGAAGGGATCCTCTATTTAGTATAGGCCATCACTCTGGTTTCTCGCGCAATTGCATTGCCTATAGAAATGTTGGGCAACATGAGCTCATGGGCTCTCATTTAAGTGATTGATTCAATTTTTCGATTCAATTTTCATTGATGTCAGAGTGATTAGAGGACCAATAGAGTGCTCAGTACCAGGCAGTTGGCAATATTGGTAGATTAACTTATGACCATGAGCAGCATCAGAGCTTGGAGAAACTACAGTGACTAAACGGTCACATGAAATTTGACTGCCTTCATGACTCGTGACCGCCGGTGTGGAGGTAATACGGTCCCGCAAAAACCCTATGCATGAGTCCTTTAAACACAGTCTATTGTACCAAAGAAGTCAAATTGTATTTGTCACATGCGCCGAATACAACAGGTATAGACTTGATCGTGAAATGCTTACTGGAACCCTTTCCCAACAATTTCTTATTTATTTTTTATTTAACCTTTATTTAACCATGTAGGCCAGTTGAGAGCAAGTTCTCATTTACAACTGCGACCTGGCCAAGATAAAGCAAAGCAATGCAACAAAAACAACAACACAGAGTTACACATAAACAAACGTACAGTCAATAACACAATAGAAAAATCTATGTACAGTGTGTACAAATGTAGAAGAGTAGGGAGGTAAGGCAATAAATAGGCCATGGAGGCGAAATAATTACAATTTAGCATTAACATTGGAGTGATAGATGTGGAGATGATAATGTGCAAGTAGAGATACTGGGGTGCAAAAGAGCAAGAGGATAAGTAACAATATGGGGATGAGGTAGTTCTGTGTGCTATTTACAGATTGGCTGTGTACAGGTACAGTGATTGGTACGCTGGTCTGACAGCTGATGCTTAAAGTTAGAGGGAGATATAAGACTCCAGCTTCAGTGATTTTTGCAATTCGTTCCAGTCATTGGCAATAGAGCACTGGAAGGAAAGGCGGCCAAAGAAAGTGTTGGGTTTGGGGATGACCAGTGAAATATACCTCCTGGAGCGTGTGCTACGGGTGGGTGTTGCTATGGGGACCAGTGAGCTGAGATAAGGCGGGGCTTTACCAGTTGGAGGCCACGAAGGAGTGTTGTATGGCATTGAAGCTCGTTTGGAGGTTTGTTAGCACAGTGTCCAAAGAAGGGCCAGATATATACAGAATAGTGTCGTCTGCGTAGAGGTGGATCAGAGAATCACCAGCAGCAAGAGCGACATCATTGATATATACAGAGAAAAGAGTCGGCCCGAGAATTTAACCCTGTGGCACCCCCATAAAGACTGCCAGAGGTCCGGACAACAGGCCCCTCCGATTTGACACACCAAACTCTATCTGAGAAGTAATTGGTGAACCAGGCGAGGCAGTCATTTGAGAAGCCAAGGCTATTGAGTCTGCCGATAAGAATGTGGTGATTGACAGAGTTGAAAGCCTTGTCCGAGTCAATGAAGCCGGCTGCACAGTATTGTCTTTTATCGATGGCGGTTATGATATCGTTTAGGACGTTGAGCGTGGCTGAGGTGCACCCATGACCAGCTCGGAAACCAGATTGCATAGTGGAGAAGGTACGGTGGGATTCGAAATGGTCGGTGATCTGTTTTGTTAACTTGGCTTTCGAAGATTTTAGAAAGGCAGGGCAGGATGGATATAGGTCTGTAACAGTTTGGGTCTAGAGTACTCCCCCTTTGAAGAGGGGGATGACCGCGGCAGCGTTCCAATCTTTGGGGATCTCTGACGATATGAATGAGAGGTTGAATAGGCTAGTAATAGGGGTTGCAACAATTTCGGTGGATCATTTTAGAAAGAGAGGGTGCAGATTGTCTAGCCCAGCTGATTTTGCAGGGATCCAGATTTCCCAGCTCTTTCAGAACATCAGCTGTCTGGATTTTGGGTGAAGGAGAACCGGGGGGGGGGGGGGGGGGGGGGGCTTGGGCAAGTTGCTGCAGGTGGTGCTGAGATGTAGGCCGGGGTAGGGGTAGCCAGGTGGAAAGCATGGCCAGCCATAGAAAAATGCTTATTGAAATGATCTATTATCGTAGATTTATCGGTGGTGATGGTGTTTCCTATCCTCAGTGCAGTGGGCAGCTGGGCGGAGGTGCTCTTATTCTCCATGGACTTTACAGTGTCCCAAAAATTGAATTGAAATTAGTGCTACAGGATGCAAATTTCTGTTTGCAAAAGCTAGCCTTAGCTTTCCTAACTGACTGTGTATATTGGTTCCTGACTTCCCTGAAAAGTTGCATATCGCGGGGGCTATTCGATGCTAATGCATAACGCCACAGGATGTTTTTGTGCTGGTCAAGGGCAGTCAAGTCTGGGGTGAACCATGGGCTATATCTGTTCTTAGTTCTAATTTTTTTTGAATGGGGCATGCTTATTTAAGATGGTGAGGAAAACACTTTTAAAGAGCAGCCAGGCATCCTCTACTGACGGGATGAGGTCAATATCCTTCCAGGATACCCGGGCCAGGTCGATTAGAAAGGCCTGCTCGCTGAAGTGTTTTAGGGAGCGTTTGACAGTGATGAGGGTTGGTCGTTTGACCGCGGACCCATTACGCACGCAGGCAATAAGGCAATGATCGCTGAGATCCCGGTTGAAGACAGCAGAGGTGTATTTAGAGGGCAAGTTGGTCAGGATGATATCTAAGAGGTTGCCCATGGTTGTGGATTTAGGGTTGTACCTGGTAGGTTCCTTGATAATTTGTGTGAGATTGAGGGCATCTAGCTAAGATTGTAGGACGGACGGGTGTTAAGCATGTCCCAGTTTAGGTCACCTAACAGTACAAACTCTGAAGATCGATGGGGGGCAATCAATTCACATATGGTGTCCAGGGCACAGCTAGGGGCTGAAGGGGGTCTATAACATGCGGCAACGGTGAGAGACTTGTTTCTGGAAAGGTGGATTTTTACAAGTGGAAGCTCGAATTGTTTGGGCACAGACCTGGATAGTATGACAGAACTCTGCAGGCTATCTCTGCAGTATATTGCAACTCCACCCTCAATGCAGAGTTAAAAGGAAGAAAAATGTTCTCAATAAAAAAGGAAATTGGTAACACAATAAAATAACAGTAACGAGGCTATATGTACCGGTACTGAGTCAATGTGCAGGGTTACGAGGTAGTTGAGGTAATACTGTATGTACATGTAGGTAGGGGTAAAAGTGACTAAGCAATCAGCATAGATAATAAACAGAGTAGCAGCAGCATATGTGACCTATTTCAGGAAACTAGGCGTATGTCGCACGTCACTACTTCACAGGAGAGCCATTTGAACTTAAACTTTTTTTTAAAATCCAAATGCTTTTTCTGGCAGAAATGCCTTCTGGAACATGTGAACTTTCATGTGCCTTAATAACAAACTTGTATGCAAATCTGTAAATATGAATACAAATGTTAAATTACGAGCCTAGTTGGTTTAGCCACAGAAAAGCGAGCAACCGTCCCACTAGCCATGATTGGCTGAGATAATAAGTGGGCTGGACATGCCGAGAGATGAGTTCAGATTGGTGTGCCATATAGCACGCTTATGTCAGTATGTGTAGATAATCCTATCTAACGTGGCTTTAAAAAAATGTATATCACATAGTAGAACTGCATAAGTATTGCTCTCCACTTTCTGGAGGACTGACTTTTGTAACAGTGGTATTAGTGTATGATAGCTAAGGAGGTGGAGAAAACACCCGTCTCCGGATTACATCTTCAAACTAAGGGCAACCATGGCATCCGTGACAGGGAGTGAGAAGCGTCCGTCCATATGTACGGGTAAGAGTCTATCCAGCTACATGTTCATATATTACACATTTCTAATTTTGTCAGAAAGTTGTTTTCATTTCAAGTTAGTGTACTGTTGGCTAGCTAGCTAACGTTAGCTGGCTGGCTCGCTAGCTAACGTTATGTGTATGATCTGTGTAGTAATATTATTCGTATCTCAGAGCCATTTGCTTTGCTAGTTATAGCCTAATATTAGCTAGCTAACATTGAACCTGGTTGGTTAGCTACCTGTAGTAACGTCATGAGTTGGTATTAGGCTTCATTGTTTAGCTATCCAGCTAGAGTGCGAATTTACAAACGCTTAACACCCGTTGAATATGGCCGGTGTCAGTAAACGGTGGCAAAAAAGTGAATTGTTGCCAGCAGCACAGTTGCCATCACCAACGCTTTGGATAACAGAAAAACAGCTTAACCAGCTCAGCTAGGGTGAGTAAAATGGTCAGTGAGTTGTTCTCTTATTTGTGTCTGGCAGTAGCTAGCCAACGTTTGCCAGTTAGCTTGGGTGCTTGACTGCTGTTGTAAGGACAGAACGCTCGGCTCAACCCTTAAAGAGATGGGTGGGGTTAAAGCTTAAATTGGCTTGAAAATCTATGGCAAGACTTAACAATGTCTGTCTAGCAATGATTAACAAAACTTGACAGAGCTTGAAGATTGTTTTAAATAATAATGTGCAAGTATTGTACATTCCAGGTGTGCAAAGCTCTTAGAGCCTTACCCAGAAAGACTCACAGCTGTAATCGCTGCCAAAAGTTATTATATTGACTCGGGTGTGAATACTTATGTAAGTAGAATATTTCTGTATTTGATTTTCATAAAATTTGCCCAGGAGGCTGGTAAACAGTAGCTATAAAAAGTGATTGAGTAGGCTGCATAGATTTCATGACTAGAACCTCAAAAGACAAAAATGCAGTCTTTCGTAAATTGACATTTCCTGTCGTAAATGTTAGCAACACGTCCATCTTTGCAGGATGCGCAGGGGATATGATCACTAGTGTAACCTGGAGGAGAGGCATCATTTAACGCAGTAAATTCATCAGGCTTAAGCCATGTTTCGGTCCGCTCAAGTTTATGATCAGTGATAAACTACTTTCGGTGTATAAAAAAACTCTGACTACACTAATCTGGCAGACTGGCTAACAGCCTGCTGCCTAGCCTGCACCCTATCTCTTTGTGGAGTTAGAGCCCTGTCTATGTTGATAGATAAGATAAGAGCACCCCTCCAGCTAGGATGGAATCCGTCACTCCTCAGCATGCCAGGCTTGGTCCCAAGAAGAGGGCCAATTATCTACAAATGAAATATTTTGGGAGGAGCAGTAAACAGTTTTCAAACAGTGATTGAGTTGAACAAGTCTGCTGTAGAGCTCCTCACTCCCCCTAACTGGGAGCGGGCCAGAGACAATTACTCGATGCCGAAACATCTTTCGAGCTAAGTTTCACGCTGAAGCTATGTTGTGCTTGGTGACCTCTAACTGTTTTATCCGAACATCGCTGGTGCGATGTAGGAAGTTTACATACACTTAGGTTGGAGTCATTAAAACTCGTTTTTTCAACCACTCCACAAATTTCTTGTTAACAAAGTATAGTTTTGGCAAGTTGGTTAGGATATCTACTTTGTATATGACACAAGTAATTTTTCCAACAATTGTTTACAGACAGATTATTTCACTTATAATTCACGGTATCACAATTCCAGTGGGTCAGAAGTTTACATACACTAAGTTGACTGTGCCTTTAAACAGCTTGGAAAATTCCAGAAAATGATGTCATGGAAGCTTCTGATAGGCTAATTGACATCATTTGAGTCGATAGGAAGTGTACCTGTGGATGTATTTCAAGGCCTATCTTCAAATTCAGTGCCTCTTTGCTTGACATCATGGAGTCAAATCAAAAGAAATCAGCCAAGACCTTAGAAAAAAATGTGTAGACTTCCACAAGTCTGGTTCATCCTTGGGAGCAATTTCCAAATGCCTGAAGGTACCACGTTCATCTGTACAAACAATAGTACGCAAGTATATACACCATGGGACCACGCAGCCGTCATACCGCTCAGGAAGGAGACACGTTCTGTCTCCTAGAGATGAACGTACTTTGGTGCAAAAAGTGCAAATCAATTCCAGAACAACAGCAAAGGACCTTGTGAAGATGCTGGAGGAAACGGGTACAAAAGTATCTATATTCACAGTAAAACGAGTCCTATATTGACATAACCTGAAAGGCCGCTCAGCACGGAAGAAGCCACTGCTCCAAAACCGCCATAAAAAAGCCAGACGGTTTGCAATTGCACATGGGGACAAAGATCGTACTTTTGGGAGAAATGTCCTCTGGTCTGATGAAACAAAAATAGAACTGTTTGGCCATAATGACCATCGTTATGTTTGGAGGAAAAAGGGGGAGGCTTGCAAGCCGAAGAACACCATCCCAACTGTGAAGCACGGGGGTAGCAGCATCATGTTGTAGGGGTGCTTTGCTGCAGGAGGGACTGGTGCACTTAACAAAATAGATGTTATCATGAGGCAGGAAAATTATGTGGATATATTGAAGCAACATCTCAAGACATCAGTCAGGAAGTTGGAGCCCTACAAACCTGGAGGCCTACACACCTGACTCAGTTACACGAGCTCTGTCAGGAGGAATGGGCCAAAATTCACCCAACTTATTGTAGGAAGCTTGTGGAAGGCTACCCAAAATGTTTGACCCAAGTTAAACAATTTAAAGGCAATGCTACCAAATACTAATTGAGTGTATGTAAACTTCTGACCCACTGGGAATGTGATGAAAGAAATAAAAGCTGAAATAAATAATTCTCTCTGCTATTATTCTGACGTTTCACATTCTTAAAATAAAGTGGTGATCCTAACTGACAGACAGGGAATTGTTACTAGGATTAAATGTCAGGAATTGTGAAAAACTGAGTTTAAATATATTTGGCTAAGGTGTATGTAAACTTCCGACTTCAACTGTATATCTTTGTGCTCTCTGCACTCGTCAGTTTTAGCCTCTGCAGGCACCATCTTCAGATTAGCCTTTATGGCGGTAGCCCTGCCCCCTGGTAAACAATGTATGATCGCTAAATGATTCTAATATTGCGGGTAATGGAGTCGCCAATGACTAGGGTTTTCATTTTGTCAGAGCTAATGGTGGGAGGCTTTGGCAGCTCAGACCCAAAATGGGTGGAAGAGAGACCTGAGAAGGCTCAGGCTATGACACTGACTTGCTGCTTCGTGGGGAAAACCGGGGTAATGTTTTTATTGGCTGAATGAGCGATATCGGTTGAGCATGCCGAAAGCATTTCTTTCCAGAAGCCGTGAGAAGATTGTTCGGCTGCGGGATAAACACGACTACCTGTCCTTACTGGTGGCACAGACACTGTTTCATCCTTTCATACACTTATTGCCATTGCCTAACAATTGAGAGTGAAGGCCGGGCTTGCAACTCGGCTATCGTCACCGTAAGGCGATACGGCATATTATGAGTACAGCTACTGCAATTAGAAGACATAATGTTAGCTTTTTCGGCTGGTGGAGGTCCCGCATGTCCAGATAAAGGGGTGAGAAAGTTTAATGAAAAAGGTTGAGTGAGGACAAAACTAAGACGTTGGTAAATTTGTTAAATATAGAGTTTGATTAAATGGTTATTAAAAGTAAAAAGCTAAGTTGATCAGGTAGCCAAGTAGCAACAAATATTACAGCAGCACAGAGACAACGCGGAAGTGTGATGGAAGTGACACCGTTTCAAGTCATAGCGGCTACAGACGACAAAAAGTTTATGTACAAGACCTTTCTTCAGATCAAGTTTATAGGATAGTTTCAAACGGAGCTCGTCCAGTTTATTCTCAAGTGATTGCATGTTCGCCAATAGAACGGAGAGTAGAAGCGGTTTACCCACTCGCCAATGTAGTCTCGTCAGGTGTCCCGCATGCCAGCCTCTATAATGCCGCCTCTTCCTTCAGTGATCAATGTTCTGATGTCCAGAAGCTCTTTTCGGTTATGGCGGAAACAATATTTACCAAAAAAAGTTAGATCAACGCAAAAACAAACACACACAATGTAGCACAATTGGTCAGGAGCCCGTAATACGGCTGCTATTCCCTTCAGCGTCATTCTAGCAATTCCCAAGTGAGGGACAGATCAAGGAGATTAACCTCCAACATTCATAAGCTTGTTCATTACATGAGGGCAAATTTTGATATGACAGCCACAGAGTTTTTTTATACACCGAAAGTAGTTTACAGGTTTTTGTTCCAGCCCTTGACTAACACCTAATTCAACTAATTGTGGTCTAAATTGAACACTTGCACACAGTGCAATCCCCTGAGACAGAAATCACATATGCATTTAGAATGAGCTTCAAAAGTTACAATGTCCTGACAAACCTGCATGATAATAAAAAACATAGGTGAATCTAACATCAGTGGTGTAAAGTACTTAAGTAAAAATACTTTAAAGTACTACTTAAGTTTTTCGGGGTATCTTTACTTTACTATTTTTATTTTTGACAACGTTTACTTTTACTTCACTACATTCCAAAAGAAAATAATGAACTTTTTACTCAATACATTTTTCTTGACACCCAAAAGTACTCATTACATTTTGAATGCTTAGCAGGACAGGAAAATAGTCAAATTCATGCACTTATTCAGAGAACACTTGGTCATCCCTACTGTTTCTGATCTGGCGGATTCAATAAACACAAATGCATTGTTTGTAAAGGATGTCTGAGTGCGCCCCTGGCTATCCGTACATTTTCAAAACAAGAAAATGGTGCCGTCTGCTTGGCTTAATATGAGGAATTTGAAAGGATTTATACTTTTTGTTTTACTTTTGATACTTAAGTATACAGTACCAGTCAAAAGTTTTGACACACCTACTCCTTCGGGGTTTTTCTTTATTTTTACTGTTTTCTACATTGTAGAATAATAGTGAAGACATCAAAACTATGAAATAACACATATGGAATTATGTAGTAACCAAAAAAGTGTTAAACAAATCAAAATATATTTTCTATTTGAGATTCTTCAAAGTAGCCACCCTTTACCTTGATGACCTGGCCTCCACAATAACCTAACCTCAACTCAGTTGAGATGGTTAGGGATGAGTTGGACCGCAGAGTGAAGGAAAAGCAACCAACAAGTGCTCAGCATATGTGGGAACTCCTTCAAGACTGTTGGAAAAGCATTCCAGGTGAAGCTGGTTGAGAGAATGCCAAGAGTGTACAAAACTGTCATCAAGGCAAAGGGTGGCTAATTTGAATAATCTAAACTATAAAATATTTTTGACTTATTTAACACTTTTTTGGTTACTACCTCATTCCATGTGTTATTTCATAGTGTTGATGTCTTCACTATTGTTCTACAATGTAGAAAATAGTAAAAATAAAGAAAAAACATTGAATGAGAAGGTGTGTCCAAACTTTGACTGGTACTGTATTTAGAACCAAATACTTTTAGACCTTTACTCAAGTAGTATTTTACTGGGTGACTTTCACTTTTACTTGAGTAACTTTCTATTAAGGTTTAAATACTTTTACTAAAGCAATGACATTTGGAATTGGGTACTTTTTTGACCTTGTCTAACATTGTGATGTTGTACACTCCTGAATAATATCCTGGCGAATGGTGATTATCCTGGTGTAGGGAGGTTCACAACAAGTAATTTATATCTGCAGGGTGTCATGGTGGGACGTCTTTCAACATGGAACAAGTGGAGACATGGGGGGAGAAATTAACCTCACTGCTCAAATTTCAATGCTAGTTCAAGTAACTGAAGACACAACTACCTTTATTATGTGACAGTTTTGTATATTTTTAGGCTTGATTAAGTTGTTTACAGTAAGAGGTAGAATAACTTGGTCTCTAATTTGAACTAGTATCACCAACCCCAATGGTGCAACACAATAGGTGAAGGTAAAGTGGCAAGAGAAAGTTACCTACAGTAACATTAGCTGGGCTACGGGTTAGGCTTAAGTTTAGGAGTTAAAGCATTAAGGTTAGGGTTAGGTGAAGGGTTAGCTAAAGGGGTTAAGGTTAGAGGAAGGGTTAGCTAACATGCAAAAGTTTTCTGTAATGAGATTTGAAATCGCAACCATTTGGGTTGCTCTACGTTTGCGTTATATGCCTTCCATCCACCCCCCAAAATTAAGGGGCCTAGCCCGAACCATGAAAAACAGCTCCAGACCATTATTCCTCCTCCACCAACCTTTAAATTTGGCACTATGCATTGGGGCAGGTAGCTTTCTCCTTCCATCCACCAAACCCAGATTTGTCTTTCGGACTCCCAAATGGTGAAGCATGATTCATCAGTGTCAGCGAGATTTACACCACTCCAGCCGATGCTTGGCATTGTTTATGGTGATCTTAGGCTTGTGTGCGGCTGCTCAGCCATGGAAACCCATTTCGTGAAGCTCCCAATAAACAGTTATTGTGCTTACGTTGCTTCCAGAGGCAGTTTGGAACTCGGTAGTGAGTGTCGCAACCGAGGACAGGCGATTTTTACACGCTATGCACTTCAGCACTTGGCGGTCCCATTCTTGTGTGGCCTACCACTTCACGGCTTAGCTGTTGTTGCTCCTAGACGTTTTCACTTCACAATAACATCACTTAGTTGACCTGAGCAGCTCTAGCAGGACAGGAATTTGAAGAACTGACTTGTTGGAAAGGTGGCATACTATGACGGTGCCACATTGAAAGTCACTGAGCTCTTCAGTAAGGCCATTCTACTGCCAATGATTGTCTATGGAGATTGCATGGCTGTGTGCTCAATTTAATACACCTGTCAGGAAAAGGTTTGGCTGAAATAGCCGAATCCACCAATTTGAAGGGGTGTCCACATACTTTTTTATTTATAGTGAATATCTCAATTCAACCCATTGTTTTAGAGAGTCGTTTTAGAGAGTAAAAACCTGTAAGTAGTACACTGAATATTGTAGCCAAAATTGAATGTTTACCAACCAAAGTACTTTTACCTTTGACATTTATAAACATTTATGGTTGAAAATGACCCTTTCCAACCAATGACCCTTATATTCTAGGCCATGGGTATCAAATTCATTCCATGGAGGGCCAAGTGTAAGCTGATATTCATTATTTACATTCAATTTGTGTCCAATTAAGACCTAGACACCCAGGTGAGGGGAGTTCCTAACTAATCAGTGACCTTATTGATCGATCAAGTACAAGGGAGGAGCGAAATTCCGCAGACACTCTGCCCTTCATGGAATGAGTTTGACACGTGTTCTAGGCCCATGGTTTTGGATTGGAAAAGTTTTTTTGTAGTGAAGAGGGAGGGATGCATTTTTAATTCAATTCATGAATCAATGAGCCTCCAGCGGCTCTGGGGAATGATATGAAAATGACTCGCAATGGAAAAAGGAAAATTAATTGAAACCCACTCATTGTTAACTTTGGAATCTACAATATTTTCCCAACTGTCATTTATAATTAGGATGGAGCATGTGATTACTCTAGTCTCTCTGTGCAGATGAGACAGTTGTGAAATGAATCAGGGGGATAGTTTTAATCCACTTCAATAGATTTCTGTCCTAGCCTTTTAGTCAAATGACATTAATGCTTGATGGCGTCTACGGCATGGTCTATTTGGTATCATAGTGAGTGGTGCTGCTTTGAAGTTGTACTTGTGTGTGCAGTAGATGACCCATTTCTCAGAAATCCACCATAACACCAGTATGGAGGTCTGAGCTGTCACAGGGAGGAGGCCAGCCAGGGTGCTTTGACACTCTGAAACTGACTGAGGAGGCTCTCAGCTCTCCACATTTGCCTGTCCCCACTGACCATGGTCACATACCACAGGAGGTTGGTGGCACCTTAACTGGGGAGAATGGGCTCCTGGTAATGACTGGAGCGGAATCGGTGGAATGGTATCAAATACATCAAACGCAGGTGTTTGATGCCAATTAATTTGCTCCGTTCCTGCCATTATTATGAGCCGTTCTCCCTTCAGTAGCCTCCTGTGTCACATACACCCCAATACATTATACAGTTATACATACATTATACATTTAACAGCATGCACAGACATACCTGAGTTTTCTTTAAATCCCTCACAACTCCATCCTCATAGGTTACAATGCTGACTACTAAAAGGCCACTAGGGCAGGCGAGGAAAGGTATATGATGGTGAAGACTAGCTGGTCTCGCTGTGCTTCTGAGTCACAATAATTAGCTACACACGGTCATTTATACGATATAAGCTCACTGAACGGGTTCGCAGTTGATGTCCATAGCGCAGGTTGACATTTTTGGATGAATGTTGTCATGGAGACAGCTCTACAGAGTGATCATTAAGTAGCCTAGCCACGGTAATAAAATCCGATTTTAAACCTAACCTCAATCGCACTCCTAACCTTATGCCTAACCTTAAAATAATACCAAAAAGCTCATTTTTTATTTCAGACATTTATTTTACTCTAGGAACATATTAATCTCAACCTGCGTCCAGGGTGCTGTTTATGGCGCTGTCCATGGTACTGAATCGCACTCAACGCATTCCCAGAGAACGTCAGGTTCAAGTGATTAATACATGCTTTTTGTATCTGGATTCAAGAGGAATGTGTTGAATTCGTGTTAGAGATAGCCAAGGCCTTCTGGAGTCAAATGTGGAGAAGAAGCTCAGACAAGTTGAATAAAATACAATGTAGACTATAAACTATAACTGTCATAAACATCGTCCTCTGCTGAATGAGTGTCGTTTCTCATTGAGCCACAGAGAGGCACTCGAGCTCCGTCCTGGATTAACAGTTATTGGGACTGGAATGAACAGAATAACGAAAATATTTTTCCAAATTACATGACTGCTTGTAGCCTATTAGCACATTTGAGACTGGACTATTTAATGACTAATGCAATATTGGATTAAAGGAAATCTTCTCTGCCCCACATTAATGTGCATTATATACAGTATGCTATAGTCTGCGGTGTGTTGTTGAGATAACAGGTTGTGCATAGTCCGTTTACTTCACTTCTCATGCAGAACGCGTCCACCGAGGCGCCACTGGTTCTCGGCGTCCTTCACACATACACACACACACCGGGTCTTTCTTGCCGCCAAACAGCTGTTGAAAGTCTAGCAGCCTTTTTAGTTATTTTGATTGGGTACAATTTTCTGAGACTGTATTGAATATCAGATTGGATACCCACAGAGACGGTCTGCTATCGCGCTGTGAGAAGGCATCAACGAATTGAAGAGGGGAACCAACGTGCTCTGAATACAGACACAGACTATTAACGTCCTACTGTAGCCTTGCTCACCGCTCCCTTAGGAAAAAAACACATCCAATCGATCAGAGGACTTGCTGGTTAGGCTATGTTTGTTTTCTAATTCAACCAGGAAAACGTTTTCAGTTTTTAGAAGTTATTTTATCGGGATAATTTACATGTTCTCTTTGGAACCATCTCCGCTTTATTCCAGAGGATAAATTGGCCACCCGCTGTCGGATCTCTCCAAAGCGCACAGAAAAGAAGCAGTAGCCTACACTCGTCCCCGTAGAAGAGAGGTTTCTCTTGCTTTGACATGCTGTAGTGGTTTTGACTGGACTTATGGCTTCGCTGTATCAGAGATTCGCCGGTAAGATTAATACGAAGAATTCTTTCCCCCACCCACCTGAGGCCAGCCACCTACTCGGCGGACAGGTAGCGGACGAGGAGAACAACACACGGAAGACCCCGCAGCCAGTGGCCGACGGCAGACCCCATGTTCCCCACCGAAAGAAAAATGCGAGCGAGGAAGAGCGTGTAAGACCTTGCTCTAAACAACTAAACTATTGGTGTAGGCCTATGGATTTGATCATTCAAACCTTCATCTGATAATCGTTGACAACTTTAACAGATCACCTGTATAGCCCCTATCTGCTTTCTATTGTTTGCCCAATAATTTTACTCTAGGCCTAAACTATCATGTTGCTGCAATTATGTTGTTGGTTCACTCTTACCTAAATGGTTTTGCAACTGAAACAGCATGTGCTACCCCGTGATTCTCAGATCAGTAGGCTATGAATTTAGAGCGTCAGATGCTCCACCAGTCAAGGCGTGGTTGCTATTCAAGAAACCTATTGTGTCTGGATGGTTGGCCTTGTGTAGTGTCTAAATAGGCTGTGTCACTTATAGTTGTGATGCTTGCCAACTATAACTGCTTAAAAGGAGCAAAGGGTGGCTACTTTGAAGAATCTCAAATATAAAATCTATTTAGATTTGTTTAACACTTTTTTGATTACTACATGATTCCATGTGTTATTTCATAGTTCTGATGTCTTCATTATTATTCTACAATGTATAAAATAGTAAAGATAAAGAAAAACCCTTGAATGAGTAGGTGTGTCCAAACTTTTGACTGGTACTGTATTTCCACACTGAGGTTGGAATAATATTGTGAACATTATGATAATGCCCTTTTAGCGTAAGAGCTGTTTGTAAAGACTGCCTGAAATGTCAGCCTGTTTTGGTTGGATCCCATAAATTAGTTATTAAACTTAGAGCAATAAGAAAAAGTTCTAAACCTCTTTCTATTTTTATTTCGTTACTATTCAGGCCACTCCCAGACAGTCCTAGCAAAATTCTTGCTTGAGAAATTGCTCTTTGCTAAGAAGCTAATTATGTTTGTCTTTTACCATTTAAATGTAAAACAAAATCAAAACAATTTTTATTTGTCAAATACACATGGTTAGCAGATGTTAATGCGAGTGTAGTGAAATGCTTGTGCTTCTAGTTTCCGACAGTGGAGTAATATTTAATAATTCCCCAACAACTACCTTATACACACAAATGTAAAGGGATGGAATAAGAATATGTACATATAAAACTATATGGATGAGCGGTGGCCTTGCGGCGTAGTTTGAAATACAGTATATACATATGAGATTAGTAATGTCGGATATGTAAACATTATTAAAGTGGCATTACTTAAAGTGACGAGTGATACCTTTTATTGAATCCATTTATTAAAGTGGCCAGTGATTTGGGTCTGTATGTTGGCAGCACCCTCTCTTAGTGATGGTTGTTTAACAGTCTGATGGCCTTGAGATAGAAGCTGTTTTTCAGTCTCTCGCTCCCAGCTTTGATGCACCTGTACTGACCTCGCCTTCTGGATGATAGCGGGGTGAAAAGGCAGTGGCTTGGGTTGTTGTTGTCCTTGATGATCTTTTTGGTCTTCCTGTGACATCGGGTGGTGTAGGTGTCCTGGAGGGCAGGTAGTTTGCCCCCGGTGATGCGTTGTGCAGACCTCACCACCCTCTGGAGAGCCTTACGGTTGAGGGAGGTGCAGTTGCTGTACCAGGCGGTGATACAGCCCGACAGGATGCTCTCGATTGTGCATCTGTAAAAGTTTGTGAGGGTTTTAGGTTTTAGGTGAAAAGAAGTTGAAGAGGCACTGTTGCGGCTTCTTCACCACACTGTCTGTGTGGGTGGGCCATTTCAGTTTGTCCGTAATGTGTACACCGAGGAACTTAACTTTCCACCTTCTACTGTCCCGTTGATGTGGATAGGGGGGTGCTCCCTCTGCTGTTTCCTGAAGTCCATGATCATCTCCTTTGTTTTTTGAGTGAGAGGTTGAGTGAGACGTTGAGTGAGAGGTTGTTTTTCCTGACACCACACGCCGAGTGCCCTCAACTCCTCCCTGTAGTCTGTCTCGTCGTTGTTCCACTACTGTTGTGTCGTCTGCAAACTTGATGATTGAGTTGGAGACGTTTATGGCCACGCAGTCATTAGTGAAAAGGGAGTACAGGAGGGGGGGGCAGTCCTTGGTAGCGAGCCACGTCGGTGCCACTGTATTATCCTCAACGTGGGCAAAGAAGGTGTTTAGCTTGTCTGGAAGCAAGACATCGGTGTCCACAATGTGGCTGGTTTGCTTTTTGTAGTTCGTAATTGCCTGTAGACCCTGCCACATACGTCTCGTGTCTGGGCTGTTGAATTGCGACTCCATTTTGTCCCTATACCGACATTTAGCTTGTTTGATTGCCTTGCTGAGGTAAGAACTACACTGTTTATATTCAGCCATAATCCCCGACCTCATTTCATGGTTGAATGCGATGTTTCGCCCCTTTCAGTTTTGTGCGAATACTGTCATCTATCCACAGTTTCTGGTTGGGGTAGGATTTAATAGTCACAGTGGGTACAACTTTTCCAATGCACTTCCTAATAAACTCACTCACAGAGTTAGCATATAAATCAATGTTATTGTCTGAGGCTTCTGGGAAAATGTTCCAGTCCACTTGATCAAAACGATCTTGAAGCGTAGATTCCGATTGGTCAGACCAGCGTTGAATGGTTCTAGTCACTGGAACATCCTGTTTGAGTTTATGCCTACAGGACGATACGGGGGGTGTCTGGGGCCCTCTAGCAACCGGGGGTCCTAAGCGACTGCTTATGTCGCTTATGCCTGGAACTGTCCCTGCTTGAAACTAATTACAATTAAACATTCTATTTGTAGTTTAGAGGCAAATGAAAACCCAATGTAATACATTCAGTGATTTGGCCTTCTTTTGCAATGTAATGATCTAATCGAAGTTGGCAAGCTTTCATGGGTTCTCGTTTTGCAAGGACTTACATGTGGAGGTCCAATAGATGATTATGCGCTGTAGCCCATATATTGGCTATGTTGAAGACAATTCTGATGTAGTCTTGCTTTGTGTTTTAGCCATAATGATTCTTCAAGGCCACTTTTGCGACGAGGCTCTCACCTTTTTATTGTCCATGGTGATGAAATTGAACACAGATCACATTCCCTGCTTTTGCTAAGGCATTCTTTAGTAGACCTATGCTCATACAGTTTGTTTTAGTTTGTCCTTTTGAAACCGGTGTTGCTCGAATCCCTAAGCTCGAAATGTGCTGACTTGTAGAATGACAATGAGCAGTATAGCCTACGTCTCAGGCGTGAAAATAAAACTTGGATCCTGTGAAGAATTGGCCACCTAAAGTGACTCTTCCAGCTAAGCTGCTGCAAAGTAGGTCTAGCTGTAGCCAGCATAATGAAGGGAATTCAGCATTCGTATCATGCCCAATGACAACTGCTTCATTTAAATGCAAATATTTAGTTCATTTTCACTATAGTTTCTGAACAGTTTATGCTCTGTATTATAAAGTCATGTATTTGACATCAGTGTTTACACATTGTTGTTTGAGCTCCATCTGAGTGTCCATCTAATCTCTTTTCTCTCTCCAGAGATAGTGAAGCTGTCAGCATGAGGAGGATGTCTCCTCTGCATTATTGATGTGTATTGTGATGACAAGCAGGGAGGGAGTGAACACACTGCCTCTGTCACTGATACTGTTGACACTGAAAGAAACAACACGAAAGGACACAGCACAGAACTACACAGCACAACACATCACACAAAACGACACAACACCACACCACACAGCACCACACATAGGTGTTAATTACTCTGTGTAATGACATTGTTAGACTGTGTCATGTTCCCCAATGTCCTACTGCAACAATGGTCTCTGCATTTAATGAGTTATATGCTATAGGCCATTCAAGTAATAGTAATAGAGTCCGGTTCATATATCTTTCAATTTCAGGATTTTATTGCACTTAACATGGTTAAGGATAGGTGTATTTTTTTTTCTAGGGTTATTTCCAATGTGTAACTAAAAAAACAGAGGAACCATTCTCAGATTGCTATATTTCCTGTAACATATTTAGGTGTGCACAGCTCACCTTCAGCTCACCTTCAGTCCTCCTGATGTCCCCTGAGGAGTACTGGAGCATGAAATTACCTTTTGCCTCATGAGTTGAGGAGTCTCACGGTTCCTAGGTTGACATTTTGTTTTCTTGACCTCAGTGGGAATTTCAATTTCAATCACGTTTCTTTTCTGAGAGGAAAATCTTCCTTACTCGCAGCAAATTAAATTTGGAATGCAAAGTTTTTTACATTGTAATGTAATTATTATTGGTAGGGGCGCAACTTTGGCTTTAGAAGTGAAACAAAAAGATTATTATGTGTTTTTTGTCCAGTTGCATGAACACTCCAAAACAGCCTTCCTGACCGCTTGGAGGCGTCCTCATTGTCCCAAAGCACACCTGTGTCTCGTTTTGTATCACATTCCAATAATAAAATTGGGGGGGATAAGTGAAAGTTGCACCCCTGATTATTGGTGTCCTCAACACTGTAATGCTCACCATCTAACTTATGTACAGATTGTTAACAGCAGTAACCGGATTCTGTGGTACAGTATTATAGATTCCCCTGGGATATCAGCCAGAGTTATTTCTCTCTCATTACCCTCTACTGCTAATGGCAGCCGGGGCTGAAATCCAATAAAGTGACTTTAATTAATCATCGCGGGGCGGCTGTAGTCTAAAATATGGCGACATTTAAAGGATAGTGACCTGTGGTGCAGGTTCCCTTTGTGAGCAGGAGCCATATTGACTTTTCCCGGGTCCCCAGCCAGCCAACAGAGGAACTCAAACACCTCCTACTGTTGAGCTCTTCCTCCCCTGACAATGAAAGGTGACACATGAGTGTGAACTGTGCAGGAGACCTTGGTATCTCATGACAGAGAGTTGTCGATTTGATTCATACATGTTTACTTAATTTTGAGTTGTCGATATGATTCATAGATGTTTACTTAATTTTGAGTTCCTTGTATTTTCTTTTAATCGAATCACCTGATAGGCTAGGACATTGTTAAGGTTGGTGTGGGGCACTGGAGAGTATGGTGTGCTGTGTGAATTCTTGAACACTTATTTTAACTGACAATAAGATAACATTCAATTAGACACATTTTTGCTACTTTTGTGGCAATTATGTTGGTAATTACTATTGTGCACTGACACATTTACTGTAAACCCATGCTCACCTATAATGGGTAATTTATCACAATAGAAGGTCTGACCTGATCCATTTGGCTGTGCCATTCAGCACAGCCTTAGGAAGCTTTTCTCCTTGTATTCCTCACATTTCAATTGAAAGCTAAACATAATGTTGAAATGTGAAACCAGGTTTTTATAGTAGAAGAGCAGTTTTATTTTTAACTAATTATCACATCTGAGTTTACAAAAGAGTATTTTTCCCTCGTTGAGGAAAACACAAGTCACTGCCACTCATGTGTGTCCTGAAAATAGAGGAAAGGCAGAAGTATGAAACAGCATGGATAGTTTGCTACAAAGGCTGTCTTTCCGGGGACTCACATTTGTTAGGTTATTCTCCCTGACTCAATTCTCTCTCACTTGAGATGATATGAGTGATTGGTTTTATGCTTATTTCTCAGTTTAAAAACGTTTTAGATTAATATCGCATGCTATTGCAAGCTTTTGTCAGATGTGCTTTCTTGCTCAAAACATTAAATAAAAATGACTAAAAAAGATTCAGATTAAATGATATCATACAATTTTTTTTTGTTGTTGATCAAAATAAAAGCCAGTGAAATCTAATCAAAGATGACGCCCCTGTCCTAGTAGCTACATTGTTCTGTTATCGTGTCCTGTACTCAGCTTGTCTGGTACTGAGTTGGCTTCACAGGAGGTTGGTGGCACCTTAATTGGGGAGGATGGGCTCGTGGTAATGGCTGGAGTGGAATGAGTGGAATGGTATCAAACACATGGTTTCCATGTGTTTGATGCCATTCCATTAGCTCGGTTCCAGACATTATGAGCCATCCTCCCCTCAGCAGCCTCTACTGGTTGGTGTGGGAGTTCAAAGGGTGTGATAACACCCTGGGTACATGATTGAAGTGTGATATGTGTCATTGAGATGGATACTGGTACTCTGGTTGGTAGACCAGGGCATCCTCATCTAGCTGGGTGATTCTCACGAAATCTTGGTTTCAAAGATTTCAAACATGAAATCTTTAAAAAGACATGCATCAACAAATGTCCTTTTTAGGCATTAATAACAAGGTCTGAAGTGTTTGTGAGCATTCATTTTAAAATTTTTACTGACAATTGAACACCTTTTTGAACATATTTTCCAAAACATGTCCTTAAAAATCTCATTACCGCAATGGTCTGAAAACGTCAAGACCATTAGGAAAGCTAATACATTTTCAATTTTTTTTAAATTGATTATTAACAGTCATGCACAGTTACTTGAAAGTCTGAAATAATATATTTTTTTTTAATTACATTTTTTTGTTGATTTTGACTGATTTCTCTCATTACTGCAACACCTTCCGCAATCTACAACCTAATATTTTTGATATTTCATTGAAACCTGACATATTTTCAAACTTGTGGCAAGCCTGCATTTAAAATCAAACTACTATTTTTCCTTTCATTAAATTAACATAAAATGAACACCTGTTGCGGTAATGATACATAGGTTTCGGAAATGAGGCTGATGATTTCGGTAATGATAATAAGTATACTAAGACTGAGGTATGGTTAAAATCATTACATTTAATGTAGAAAATAAATTAGATCATATTGGCACAATCATGATTCATGTTCAATCAATTTAATTTTGCAGTGCTTCAAAAGTACATAACATACATAGGCTAAAAACAGAGAACACATAAAAACAACACATATACAAAAATATTAGAACAGCACATGTCATCGTCACTACACACACTGGCCTGTATAGTGTCCCATGCAGCTTCTTTATCTTCAAGCCAAAGTTTTCATGTGTTTTGCAAGCACATATTTCTCTGTCTGTAACTCTTTGCTGGCCAATCCAAAATGGCTTAAATTTAAGGAATTGAGCCTTGGAAAGGTTGTGCATTCTCAGACAGAAATCTTCTATGAAGATTTGCCATAGTGTCTGTTAATTAAGGCTCTCTCACAGCATATCTGGCCCTTTTACCGAATTTCTCTGGATTTCCCATTTATTACAGTGGAGACTTCATCTTGAAGTAGGAAGCAGCTAACACCTTTGCGCGTTAGTCTTCTCTGGCTGTTATTGGGTAATGTTCCCTGATGACCTCTCTTTGTAGTTTTCCTCTGGACCTCTCTGCCTTTCATGTTGACAATTACCTGCTTCCTCTTGGCCATCATCTCAAGTCTTTTCAGTAATTTCTTTAGGTTGACCATCTCTTTGGTCCTCTCCAGCAGCTTCTCTTCTGTGTAGTGCAACTTTGACCTCCATTTTGATAATTTTTTCTTTCTTCTGTTCCTCTTTTTGTGTGATTCCTTTGGGGTAGATGTCTTCATTGGTCCTGGTGTCTGTAGAAATGTCTCTCTTCTTTTAGGAGTTGAGTTGATGGCAGGGACATTTACCTGCTGAGGTGAGAATGACTGTTCTCTTGGGGAGGCTGTGTCTTCTTGAAGATTTTGAATAACTTCTTCATTTTGCTTTTTGAACATGTTGAAGTGTATCATCTTCCTGGCTTGATGGTGTTATGTCCAATACAGCTCTTAGCTGTTTCTTTCTTCTGTAATATCTTTTTGAGTTTTCCCGCCACTGTTTTTTCTTCTTTTCATGTTGCTTCTTTGTCAGATCTTGAGTTTTCTTGATTTTACAATTTTGCTTTCATTTCTGATATCTGGAAATGGGAAAGAAGCATGACATGAAATGAGCATGTCTCAAAACATGGGAAAAATCTTACTGTTATGGACACGTCATCCTATAGTAGAGACTGAATGGCTTACTGACCGTGTGTGTGTGCACGTGTGTGTGCCCGTGTGTGCATCCTACAGTAGGGACTGAATGGCTTACACTTGCTGACTGTGTGTGGACATCCTATAGTATAAACAAAATGGCTTACTGATTGTGTGTGTGTGTGAGAGCGTGTGTGTGTGTGTGTGTGTGAGAGCGTGTGTGTGGTGGATGTGTGCGCACGCATGTGTAGACTTCCTAACACTGTAGGGTATTGACTTCCTATAGATGCTGTATGGGGGCATAGGCTTCCTATAGACTATATATGCTAATTACTCTTGCTGTAACCTCTCCAACCCCTAACCTCTCTCTGTCCTTCCTTCTGTACACTTCCAGCAGTTCTGGGTTGGTGTAAACTTTTTCTCTGAATTTTGTAAGCCTTCGCTAAAGCTTTCTTTTTGTCACTTGCTGACTGTCTGCAATTTAACAGGACATAAAGCAAAATATCAACAGTTAGTAAATAATATTTCAATTAATAGTTCATTATATTTAAAAATATAGTCTGTATGATTAAATTCTCATTACCGAAACAGAAGTTCTCTTTACCGCAACTGGACTTAAATTGCAGGGGTAAGTGAGAATGGTGTTGCGAAGGATGAGGAACCATAGCATGTTTTGCTAACAATAGAGAAGACATGATGTCTAAGCAAAAAAAAATCTCAATGTACATAATTAGACATTAATGAAGTATATTTTCATTGAAAATGTTAAATCTAACGTTTTTCTAAATGTGGAAAACTACCTGTATCAGTAATGATAATCAATACTGTCGTGTACACAGTATGACAAGCGAATGTTTAACTTTTAACTGGAGAAATATAAAGAGATTTGTTTACCTGGTAGCCATCTTGATGGTACTGGCAGATGTGTTGCTTCATTCAAAATCAAACTTTATTTAAAATTCTCTGTGTGTGTGTGTAAACAGTCCTTCAAAAATGTTACGGAGGATGAGAACATCAGTCATGGACACTTCATACTTTTTCATTATTATTATACATGAATATTCAGTTAATAATTGTTCTGTCATTTGATAACATCTATTAGAAAATCCATTAATTTTTTTCTGAATATCTTCATTTTACTCTGTTTAAATTACAACAACATACATTCAGACAGAGCTGGACGCGTTGCGGTAATGAGAATTTCAGCAGAAAATGCAATAAAATACAAAATTAATGAATTCCTATGTTGAAATGACTCTTTGTGCAAGGTAAAGAACATTATTATGATATTTTGTTACGTTACTAATTTACATGTTTTATATTTAAAATCATTACTGCCATGGTATTTTAATGGTTTCATGAGAATGACCCAGCTCCATCTGCCTGTTAGTCAGAGAATAGAATACACTCCTGCTGGTCTGTTCTGCTCTGAGGACCCACCCTTGCCTGTCCAGCCAGCTGTACATTTTGGTCTGGATAGAAGCTACTTTAAGGACACACTCTAGATTTGTGCAGTCAGCCCTGAATCAAGCTTGGCCCAGATCCCAGGCATCACTCTAGTGTTAGGAGGGACAACGTTTGGATATCTTCAGTGTCTGCAGGACCAGCTAAACCAAATAGGTGTGAGTTTTTCTTCAACAAATGACATTTGTCAAAGGAAGCACTTTACTATTCTAGGAGTGGCTTGAGTCTGGGTTGTCGAGGGAAATAAAGTAAAGCAAAGCTTTCAGGAAACACGCCTGAATGACAAACAATGCATTTAGGAGTATTTTTGGCATGTATGGATTACTGACAGGCCAGGCAGGGTACATGCCCAGATTGGGACCTCCATTGGTTTTGTTGGAATGTTTGAGTTTAAGAACACAGAATTAGCCATGGCAAAATGCGTAGATTTGTAGCAAATTAGCTTTCACACTGAAACATTTCTCTCAGATCCATGGAAATTAGCTGGAAAATGTTGTAATGACTGGAAAGGAATAAATGGAACGGTATCAGCCTCCCGGGTGGCGCAGTGGTCTAGGGCACTGCATCGCAGTGCTAGCTGCGCCACCAGAGTCTCTGGGTTCGCGCCCAGGCTCTGTCGCAGCCGGCCGCAACCGGGTGGTCCGTGGGGCGACGCACAATTGGCATAGCGTCGTCCGGGTTAGGGAGGGTTTGGCCGGTAGGGATATCCTTGTCTCAGTATGTAAAAATGTAATAAAAATGTATGCACTCTACTGTAAGTCGCTCTGGATAAGAGCATCTGCTAAATGACAAAAATGTAAAAAATGTATCAAACACATCAAAGATATGGAAACCATATGTTTGACTCCGTTCCATTAATTCCATTCCAGCCATTACGATGAGCCTATCCTCCCATAGCTCCTCCCACCAGCCTCCACTACTGGAGCCATCTGTATACAGTTGAAATCGGAAGTTTACATACAACTTAGCCAAATACATTTAAACTCAGTTTTTCACAATTTCTGACATTTAATCAGAGTAAAAATTCCCTGTTTCCGGTCAGTTAGGATCACCACTTTATTTTAAGAATGTGAAATGTCAGAATAATAGTAAAGAGAATTATTTATTTCAGCTTTTATTTCTTTCATCACGTTCCCAGTGGGTCAGAAATGTACATACACTCAATTAGTATTTGGTAGCATTGCCTTTAAATTGTTTAACTTGGGTCAAACGTGTCAGGCAGCCTTCCACAAGCTTCCCACAATAAGTTTGGTGAATTTTGGCCCATTCCTCCACGCTTTTTTAGTTCTGCCCACAAATTTTCTATAGGATTGAAGTCAGGGCTTTGTGATGGCCACTCCAATAACTTGACTTTGTTGTCCTTAAGCCATTTTGCCACAACTTTGGAAGTATGCTTGGGGTCATTGTCCATTTGGAAGACCCATTTGCGACCAAGCTTTAACTTCCTGACTGGTGTCTTGAGATGTTGCTTCAATATATCCACATAATTTTCCCACCTCATGTTGCCATCTATTTTGTGAATGGCACCAGTCCCTCCTGCAGCAAAGCACCCCCACAACATGATGCTGCCACCCCCGTGCTTCACGGTTTGGATGGTGTTCTTCGGCTTGCATGCCTCCCCGTTTTCCTCCAAACATAATGATGGTCATTATGGCCAAACAGTTCTATTTTTGTTTCATCAGACCAGAGGACATTTCTCCAAAAAGTACGATCTTTGTACCCATGTGCAGTTGCAAAACGTAGTCTGGCTTTTTTATGGCTGTTTTGGAGCAGTGGCTTCTTCCTTGCTGAGCGACCTTTTCAGGTTATGTCGATATAGGACTCGTTTAACTGTGGATATAGATACTTTTGTACCTGTTTCCTCCAGCATCTTCACAAGGTCCTTTGCTGTTATTCTGGGATTGATTTGCACTTTTCGCACCAAAGTACGTTCATCTCTAGGAGACAGAATGCGTCTCCTTCCTGAGCGGTATGACGGCTGCGTGGTCCCATGATGTTTATACTTGCGTACTATTGTTTGTGCAGATGAACGTGGTACCTTCAGGCATTTGGAAATTGCTCCCAAGGATGAACCAGACTTGTGGAGGTCTAGATTTTTTTCTCTGAGGTCTTGGCTGGTTTATTTTGATTTTCCCATGATGTCAAGCAAAGAGGCACTGAATTTGAAGGTAGGCCTTGAAATACATCCACAGGTACGCCTCCAATTGACTCAAATGATGTCAATTAGCCTATCAGAAGCTTCTAAAGCCATGACATTATTTTCTGGACTTTTCCAAGCTGTTTAAAGGCACAGTCAATTTAGTGTATGTAAACTTCTGACCCACTGGAATTGTGATACAATGAATTATAAGTTAAATAATCGGTCTGTAAACAATTGTTGGAAAAATTACTTGTATCATGCACAAAGTAGATGTCCTAACCGACTTTCCAAAACTATAGTTTGTTAATTAACAAGAAATTTGTGGAGTGGTTGAAAAACGAGTTTTAATGACTCCAACCTAAGTGTATGTAAACTTCCGACTTCACGTGTACACCCCCACCCCCCCCCCCCTTTTGCCCTCATAGCCACAATTTGTCGGGCCATGGAAAGCGTTCCACAGGGATGCTGGCCAATGTTGACTCCAATGCTCCCCACAGTCAACTAACATCAAGGCGGTGGCCCGTTCCTGTAGGTTCATGCTCTACAACATTCGCAGAGTACGACCCTGCCTCACACAGGAAGCGGCGCAGGTCCTAATCCAGGCACTTGTCATCTCCCGTCTGGATTACTGCAACTCGCTGTTGGCTGGGCTCCCTGCCTGTGCCATTAAACCCCTACAACTCATCCAGAACGCCGCAGCCCGTCTGGTGTTCAACCTTCCCAAGTTCTCTCACGTCACCCCGCTCCTCCGCTCTCTCCACTGGCTTCCAGTTGAAGCTCGCATCCGCTACAAGACCATGGTGCTTGCCTACGGAGCTGTGAGGGGAACGGCACCTCCGTACCTTCAGGCTCTGATCAGGCCCTACACCCAAACAAGGGCACTGCGTTCATCCACCTCTGGCCTGCTCGCCTCCCTACCTCTGAGGAAGTACAGTTCCCGCTCAGCCCAGTCAAAACTGTTCACTGCTCTGGCACCCCAATGGTGGAACAAACTCCCTCACGACGCCAGGTCAGCGGAGTCAATCACCACCTTCCGGAGACACCTGAAACCCCACCTCTTTAAGGAATACCTAGGATAGGATAAAGTAATCATTCTAACCCCTCCCCCCCCTTTAAAAGATTTAGATGCACTATTGTAAAGTGGTTGTTCCACTGGATATCATAAGGTGAATGCACCAATTTGTAAGTCGCTCTGGATAAGAGCGTCTGCTAAATGACTTAAATGTAAATGTAATGTAAATGTTGTGTGAAGTTGGCTGGATGTCCTTTGAGTGGTGGATCATTCTTGATACTTACAGGACACTGTTGAGTGTAAAAAAAAACACAGCAGCGTTGCAGTTCTTGACACAAACCTGCTAGGGCTGTTACGGTGTTATGGTGACCGTATTACCACCACACCGGCGGTCACGAGTCTTGAAGGCAGTCAAATGCTAATTAGGCTTCTCCAAGCTTTGAAGCAGCTGATGATCATTAGTAGCCTACCAAACTTGCTAACTACCCGGTACTCAGCACTCTATTGTCCCTCAATCACTCTGACATCAATGCAAATATAATCTAAAATCTAATCAAACACTTCATGAGAGCCCATGAGCTCATGTTCTGTAACATTTCTATAGGCTATGTAACTGAGCGAGAAAACAGAGTGATGGCATCTATTAAAAAGAGGAGGATCCTATCAGCTTTCTATAGGCTAGGCTTACTATATATATTTCTCAACTTTCCTAATATTTAGAACGTTGCTTATCTTTACCATAGGAGTAAAGCCTACCTGGCTGGCATGAAAATGAGTCACAGGAAAAGCGTCCTCCATTCGCTATTTAAGTGCATAGATGACATTGTATATATTTCCCCTGTTTCGAGACAGGTGCATGATAATAGTCCATTTCTAAACTGAACATATTTCACACACATATATATAATGAAACAATCACACTTATAGCCTACTGCCGTGTGCGCTTTGCTGTGCTTATAATGTGAAGGAATAGCCTAATAGTTTATCAACATTTTAAGCTAAATGTTCTGATCTCTAGCGTCAGCCTCATTGTTAAAAACTTTTTTTTTTAAATGCTAGTGGTTGTATTAATTTGGGATCTATCGCATCTCACAACTGTCCCAGACTATGTTTGGAATATTTATTTCTCGCACAGAATAGAATAGGTCGACTTTTGTACTATGAGGGATAGTAGATTGACATAGGCTAGTGCTTTTGCTGTTCGTTAGGTCTACTCATCTTGTTGGCTGACGAAAAGTAAATGTGGACAGTTCTTCCAATATCTTCAATATGCGTGCCGGAATTGGATAAGGACGTGCGCGCAGTTGTGTCCACGATGTGTCTGTTTTCATTTATAGCCTGTGAGAAAGACCCGATCACGTGACGGAGAGCCATATTTTTTAAAGTATTTTTAAAATCATTTTAATTGTATCTTTAAAAAATATATATATATATACAATTTGGAAAGTGTGTTGTTTGAAAGTGTATTGGAAAGTTCTTGGTAGCTTGCTAGCTTCTTAGCTTGGATCCCGTGACGCAGTTGGCATCAGTTGCTGGGACTGCTTGTCTCTTTCCAGTGATCCTAGCTGCTAGCTGCTAGCTAGCTGCATATCATGCTGGCGGGGTTTTCTTGAATGCAGCATGCGTTCAAGTTAGCAATTGTGGCTGGGACCGCGGATTGTCCCGGGTTTGTGGCTGTCTAGATCCCTGCTGTTTGTTGTTTTCAATCTTCCCCGTGACCTGCCCTGTCTGGAACTGTGAGGAGTAACAGAGTAACCTACTTTGCTAGCTACCATGACAAAGACCAAAGCTGGCGGGAGTACCGTTGAGGACAGTGGTGTGTCTCTATCACACATGAAGGATCTTTTAAAGAAACAAAAAGAGACCTACAAGCAGTTGTTACAACAACAAGAAAATAGCTTCAAGTGTTTTGTCCAAATACTCCTGGACTCTACTAATAAAATAATGGACGACCTGACCAGAGAGGTCCAGGACCTGAAGAACAGTTTGCAGTTCCCCCAGGGTCTGCTCGATGAGTTGAAACAGTAGAATGGCAAGATGACAGCAATCTAAGTCATTGAGAGAGGACAGTTCAGTTCTGTGTGTGAATCAATGATAACAATGACAGATAAATCAGACTATCTTGAGGGACAATCAAGGCGGAACAACATGGTTGTGGACAGAATTGCAGAATCGCCACATGAGACCTGGACAGAGTCTGAGGACAAAGTGAGGGAAATTATCTCTGAGAAATGAAAGATGGACCACAGGAAGATTGAGGTGGAGCTCGCCCACAGGACTGGAAAACCCACCACCGGCCCAGGTGACAGGCCCAGACCAATAGTGGTCAAGTTCCTGAGGTTCAAGGACAAGGCAGCTGTTCTGGAAAGAGCCAATAACTTGAGAGGAACTTACATCTTCCTCAACGAGGACTATCCTGAAGCTGTGCGCCAGAAGAGGAAAGAACTGATCCCAGCCATGAAAGCTGCCAAAGCACGTGGGGACATTTCTTACATCCGCTATGACAGGCTCATTGTCCACCCTCCTTCCCAGAAGCCTGGAAGGGATGAGAGAGCCAAACCAATGGGTTCGTAGCTTCAACCCCGCAGAGCACACACTCACACACACACACGCTCACACACACACACCAATTGATTAATGGAGTGCTGAATGTATATTTTTTTCTCTTGCTTTGTTTGTTCTTTTCGGTATTATGTCTAGCTCTGATAAGCCACCCAGGAATGGGCTGAAAATAGCCCATATTAATATATGTAGTCTAAGAAATAAGGTTCATGAAATCAATAGCAACAGATAACATTCATATATTAGCCATTTTTGAGACTCACTTAGATAATTCATTTGACGACACAGCAGTAGCAATACAAGGATATAACATCTTTAGAAGAGAAAGAAATGCTTAAGGGGGAGGTGTTGCTGTATATATTCAGAGCCATATCCCCTGTAATGCTGAGAGAAGAACTTATTTCAAGTGTTATTGAAGTGTTGTGGTTGCAGGTTCACTTGGCACATCTAAAGCCTTTTCTTTTGGGGTGTTGCTATAGGCCACCAAGTGCTAATAGTCAGTATCTAAATAATGTGTGAAATGCTTGATAGTGTTTGTGATGTAAACAGAGAGGTCTACTTTCTTGAGGACCTAAATATTGACTGTTTTTCATCGAGCTGTCCGCTCAAGAGGATGCTTCTTACTGTAACCAGTGCCTGTAATCTGGTTCAGGTTATTAATCAACCTACCAGGGTGTTTACAAACACTACAGGAACAAGATCAATCATATTTTTACTAATACTGCAGAACTTTGTTCTAAAGCTGTATCTGTACCCATTGGATGCAGTGATCACAATATAGTGGCTATATCCCGGAGAGCCAACGTTCCAACAGCTGGGCCTAAAATAGTGTATAAGAGATCATACAAAAGATCTTGCTGTGACTCTTATGTGGATGATGTTAAAAATATTTGTTCGTCTGATGTGATTAATGAGGAGCATCCAGATGCTGCACTTGATGAATTTATGAAATTGCTTCTTCCAATTATTGATAAACATGCACCTGTTAAGAAACTGACTGTTAGAACTGTTAATTAAGGCTCCATGGATTGATGAGGAATTGAAAAACTGTATGGTTGAAAGAGATGGGGCAAAAGGAGTGGCTAATAAGTCTGGCTGTACATCTGACTGGTTTACTTACTGAAAATTGAGAAATGATGTGACTAAACTCAACAAAAATTAAAATAAACTGTATTATGATGCCAAGATCAATGATATAAAGAATGATGGAAAAAAACTTTGGAGTATTTTAAATGAAATTATGGGCAGAAAGACAAATTCAACTCCATCTTTCATCGAATCAGGTGGCTTATTCATCACAAAACCATTTGATGTTGCCAATTATTTTAATGATTATTTCATTGGCGAAGTGGGCAAACTTAGGCAGGAAATGCCAACAACGAACAGTGATCAATTGTATTCATGCATAAAAAAAAAGTTATGAAAGAAAAGCATTGCACGTTTGAATATTGTTGAGTTAGTGTGGGAGAGGTGGAAAAATTATTGATAATGACAAACCTCCTGGCATTGACAACTTAGATGGAAAGCTACTGAGGATGGTAGCTGACAATAGCCACTCCTATCTGTCATATTTTTAATTTGATCCTAGAGGAAAGTCTTTGTCCTCAGGCCTGGAGGGATGCCAAAGTAATTCCGCTACCCAAGAGTGGCAAAGTGGACTTTACTGGTTCTAACAGCAGCTTGCTGCCAGCTCTTGGCAAACTGTTGGAAAAAATGGTGTTTGAACAATTACAATGCCATTTCAATCAATCAATCAATCAATTTTATTTTATATAGCCCTTCGTACATCAGCTAATATCTCGAAGTGCTGTACAGAAACCCAGCCTAAAACCCCAAACAGCTAGTAATGCAGGTGTAGAAGCACGGTGGCTAGGAAAAACTCCCTAGAAAGGCCAAAACCTAGGAAGAAACCTAGAGAGGAACCAGGCTATGAGGGGTGGCCAGTCCTCTTCTGGCTGTGCCGGGTGGAGATTATAACAGAACTATGCCAAGATGTTCAAAAATGTTCATAAGTGACAAGCATGGTCAAATAATAATCAGGAATAAATCTCAGTTGGCTTTTCATAGCCGATCATTAAGAGTTGAAAACAGCAGGTCTGGGACAGGTAGGGGTTCCATAACCGCAGGCAGAACAGTTGAAACTGGAATAGCAGCAAGGCCAGGCGGACTGGGGACAGCAAGGAGTCACCACGGCCGGTAGTCCCGACGTATGGTCCTAGGGCTCAGGTCCTCCGAGAGAAAGAAAGAGAGAAGGAGAAAATTAGAGAGAGCCAAGATTTTCAAAATGTTCATAAATGACAAGCATGGTCAAATAATAAATCAGGAATAAATCTCAGTTGGCTTTTCATAGCCGATCATTAAGAGTTGAAAACAGCAGGTCTGGGACAGGTAGGGGTTTCGTAACCGCAGGCAGAACAGTTGAAACTGGAATAGCAGCAAGGCCAGGCGGACTGGGGACAGCAAGGTGTCAGCATGCCCGGTAGTCCTGACGTATGGTCCTAGGGCTCAGGTTCTCAGAGAGAAAGAGAGAACGAGAGAATTAGAGAGAGCATACTTAAATTCACACAGGACACTGGATAAGACAGGAGAAGTACTCCAGGTATAACCAACTGACCCTAGCCCCCCGACACATAAACTACTGCAGCATAAATACTGGAGGCTGAGACAGGAGCGGTCAGGAGACACTGTGGCCCCATCCGAAGAAACCCCCGGACAGGGCCAAACAGGAAGGATATAACCCCACCCACTTTGCCAAAGCACAGCCCCCGCACCACTAGAGGGATATCCTCAACCACCAACTTACAATCCTGAGACAAGGCCGAGTATAGCCCACAAAGGTCTCCACCACAGCACAAACCAAGGGGGGGCGCCAACCCAGACAGGAAGATCACATCAGTAACTCAACCCACTCAAGTGACGCACCCCTCCTAGGGACGGCATGAAAGAGCACCAGCAAGCCAGTGACTCAGCCCCTGTAACAGGGTTAGAGGCAGAGAATCCCAGTGGAGAGAGGGGAACCGGCCTGGCAGAGACAGCAAGGGCGGTTCGTTGCTCCAGAGCCTTTCCGTTCACCTTCACACTCCTGGGCCAGACTACACTCAATCATATGACCTACTGAAGAGATAAGTCTTCAGTAAAGACTTAAAGGTTGAGACCGAGTCTGCGTCTCTCACATGGGTAGGCAGACTGTTCCATAAAAATGGAGATCTATAGGAGAAAGCCCTGCCTCCCGCTGTTTGCTTAGAAATTCTAGGGACAATTAGGAGGCCTGCGTCTTGTGACCGTAGCGTACGTATTGGTATGTACGGCAGGACCAACTCGGAAAGATAGGTAGGAGCAAGCCCATGTAACGCTTTATAGGTTAACAGTAAAACCTTGAAATCAGCCCTTGCCTTAACAGGAAGCCAGTGTAGGGAAGCTAGCACTGGAGTAATATGATCAAATTTCTTGGTTCTAGTCAGGATTCTAGCAGCCGTATTTAGCACTAACTGAAGTTTATTTAGTGCTTTATCCGGGTAGCCGGAAAGTAGAGCATTGCAGTAGTCTAACCTAGAAGTAACAAATGCATGGATTAATTTTTCTGCATCATTTTTGGACAGAAAATTTCTGATTTTTGCAATGTTACGTAGATGGAAAAAAGCTGTCCTTGAAACAGTCTTGATATGTTCGTCAAAAGAGAGATCAGGGTCAAGAGTAACGCCGAGGTCCTTCACAGTTTTATTTGAGACGACTTTACAACCATCAAGATGAATTGTCAGATTTAACAGAAGATCTCTTTGTTTCTTGGGACCTAGAACAAGCATCTCTGTTTTGTCCGAGTTTAAAAGTAGAAAGTTTTCAGCCATCCACTTCCTTATGTCTGAAACACAGGCTTCTAGCGAGGGCAATTTTGGGGCTTCACCATGTTTCATTGAAATGTACAGCTGTGTGTCATCCGCATAGCAGTGAAAGTTAACATTATGTTTTCGAATAACATCCCCAAGAGGTAAAATATATAGTGAAAACAATAGTGGTCCTAAAACGGAACCTTGAGGAACACCGAAATGTACAGTTGATTTGTCAGAGGACAGACCATTCACAGAGACAAACTGATATCTTTCCGACAGGTAAGATCTAAACCAGGCCAGAACTTGTCCGTGTAGACCAATTTGGGTTTCCAGTCTCTCCAAAAGAATGTGGTGATCGATGGTGTCAAAGGCAGCACTAAGGTCTAGTAGCACGAGGACAGATGCAGAGCCTCGGTCTGACGCCATTAAAAGGTCATTTACCACCTTCACAAGTGCAGTCTCAGTGCTATGATGGGGTCTAAAACCAGACTGAAGCATTTCGTATACATTGTTTGTCTTCAGAAAGGCAGTGAGTTGCTGCGCAACAGCTTTTTCTAAAATTTTTGAGAGGAATGGAAGATTCGATATAGGCCGATAGTTTTTTATATTTTCCGGGTCAAGGTTTGGCTTTTTCAAGAGAGGCTTTATCACTGCCACTTTTAGTGAGTTTGGTACCCATCCGGTGGATAGAGAGCTGTTTATTATGTTCAACATAGGAGGGCCAAGCACAGGAAGCAGCTCCTTCAGCAGTTTAGTAGGAATAGGATCCAGTATGCAGCTTGAAGGTTTAGAGGCCATGATTATTTTCATCATTGTGTCAAGAGATATAGTACTAAAACACTTAAGTGTCTCTCCCGATCCCAGGCCCTCGCAGAGCTGTGCAGATCCAGGACAGCTAAGCCCTGGAGGAATACGCAGATTCAAAGAGGAGTCCGTAATTTGCTTTCTAATGGTCATGATCTTTTCCTCAAAGAAGTTCATGAATTTATTACTGCTGAAGTGAAAGCCATCCTCTCTTGGGGAATGCTGCTTTTTAGTTAGCTTTGCAACAGTATCAAAAAGAAATTTTGGATTGTTCTTATTTTCCTCGATTAAGTTGGAAAAGTAGGATGATCGAGCAGCAGTGAGGGCTCTTCGGTACTGCACGGTACTGTCTTTCCAAGCTAGTCGGAAGACTTCCAGTTTGGTGTGGCGCCATTTCCGTTCCAATTTCCTGGAAGCTTGCTTCAAAGCTCGGGTATTTTCTGTATACCAGGGAGCTAGTTTCTTATGACAAATGTTTTTCGTTTTTAGGGGTGCAACTGCATCTAGGGTATTGCGCAAGGTTAAATTGAGTTCCTCAGTTAAGTGGTTAACTGATTTTTGTCCTCTGACGTCCTTGGGTAGGCAGAAGGAGTCTGGAAGGGCATCAAGGAATTTTTGTGTTGTCTGAGAATTTATAGCACGACTTTTGATGCTCCTTGGTTGGGGTCTGAGCAGATTATTTGTTGCGATTGCAAACGTAATAAAATGGTGGTCCGATAGTCCAGGATTATGTGGAAAAACATTAAGATCTACAACATTTATTCCATGGGACAAAACTAGGTCCAGAGTATGACTGTGGCAGTGAGTAGGTCCAGAGACATGTTGGACAAAACCCACTGAGTCGATGATGGCTCCGAAAGACTTTTGGAGTGGGTCTGTGGACTTCTCCATGTGAATATTAAAATCACCAAAAATTAGAATATGATCTGCTATGACTACAAGGTCTGATAGGAATTCAGGAAACTCAGAGAGGAACGCTGTATATGGCCCAGGAGGCCTGTAAACAGTAGCTATAAAAAGTGATTGAGTAGGCTGCATAGATTTCATGACTAGAAGCTCAAAAGACGAAAACGCCATTTTTTTTTTTGTAAATTGAAATTTGCTATCGTAAATGTTAGCAACACCTCCGCCTTTGCGGGATGCACGGGGGATATGGTCACTAGTGTAACCAGGAGGTGAGGCCTCATTTAACACAGTAAATTCATCAGGCTTAAGCCATGTTTCAGTCAGGCCAATCACATCAAGATTATGATCAGTGATTAGTTCATTGACTATGACTGCCTTTGAAGTGAGGGATCTAACATTAAGTAACCCTATTTTGAGATGTGAGGTATCACGATCTCTTTCAATAATGGCAGGAATGGAGGAGGTCTTTATCCTAATAAGATTGCTAAGGCGAACACCGCCATGTTTAGTTTTGCCCAACCTAGGTCGAGGCACAGACACAGTCTCAATGGGTATGGCTGAGCTGACTACACTGACTGTGCTATTGGCAGACTCCACTAAGCTGGCAGGTTGGCTAACAGCCTGCTGCCTGGCCTGCACCCTATTTCATTGTGGGGCTAGAGGAGTTAGAGCCCTATCTATGTTGGTAGATAAGATGAGAGCACCCCTCCAGCTAGGATGGAGTCCGTCACTCCTCAGCAGGTCAGGCTTGGTCCTGTTTGTGGGTGAGTCCCAGAAAGAGGGCCAATTATCTACAAATTCTATCTTTTGGGAGGGGCAGAAAACAGTTTTCAACCAGCGATTGAGTGCTGAGACTCTGCTGTAGAGCTCGTCACTCCCCCTAACTGGGAGGGGGCCAGAGACAATTACTCGATGCCGACACATCTTTCTAGCTGATTTACACGCTGAAGCTATGTTGCACTTGGTGACCTCTGACTGTTTCATCCTAACATCGTTGGTGCCGACGTGGATAACAATATCTCTATACTCTCTACACTCGCCAGATTTAGCTTTAGCCAGCACCATCTTTAGATTAGCCTTAACGTCGGTAGCCCTGCCCCCTGGTAAACAGTGTATGATCGCTGGGTGATTCGTTTTAAGTCTAATACTGCGGGTAATGGAGTCGCCAATGACTAGGGTTTTCAATTTGTCAGAGCTAATGGTGGGAGCCTTCGGCGTCTCAGACCCCGTAACGGGAGGAGTAGAGACAAGAGAAGACTCAGACTCAGACTCCGACTCGCTACATAATGGGGAAAACCGGTTGAAAGTTTCTGTCGGCTGAATGAGCGACACCGGTTGAGCATTCCAACAGCATTTCCCTCCAGAAGCCATGAGAAAGTTGTCCGGCTGCGGGGACTGTGCGGGGGGATTTATACTAACGTTACTATCTGTACTTACTGGTGGCACAGACGCTGTTTCTTCCTTTCCTACACTGAAATTACCCTTGCCTAACGATTGCGTCTGAAGCTGGGCTTGTAGCACAGCTATTCTCGCCGTAAGGCGATCGTTCTCCTGTATATTATGAGTACAGCGACTGCAATTAGAAGACATCATGTTAATGTTACTACTTAGCTTCGGCTGTTGAAGGTGTTGACGAACCATGTCCAGATAAAGCGTCCGGAGTGAAAAAGTTGAATGAGGGAAAAAAGTTGCGATGGAAAAACTAAAAATATAAACGGTAATTAAAAACAAAAACAAAACAAAAAACGTAAAGTTGTCAGCTAGCAAAGTAAAGTAAAGTTGGCAGCAAAACGCACAGCAACAAAACGCACAGCAACACGTCTGGAGATTCAACAGGAAGTGACGTAAACAAATTAAGAACAGACTTTCAGCATGCTTATAGAGAAGGGCACTCAACATGTACTGCACTGACACAAATGACTGATGATTGGTTGATAGAAATGGATAATAAGAAGATTGTGGGAGCTGTACTGATATTATTGACCATAACCTGTTGTTGAAAAAACGTATGTGTTATGGCTTTTCAACCTCTGCGATATCGTGGATTCAGAGCTACAGTTGAAGTCGGAAGTTTACATACACTTAGGTTGGAGTCATTAAAACTCGTTTTCAACCACTCCACAAATTTCTTGTTAACAAACTATAGTTTTGGCAAGTCAGTTAGGACATCTACTTTGTGCATGACACAAGTAATTTTTCCAACAATTGTTTACATACAGATTATTTCACTTATAATTCACTGTATCACAATTCCAGTGGGTCAGAAGTTTACATACACTAAGTTGACTGTGCCTTTAAACAGATTGGAAAATTCTCGAAAATGATGTCATGGCTTTAGAAGCTTCTGATTGACATCATTTGAGTCAATTGGAGGTGTACCTGTGGATGTATTTCAAGGCCTACCTTCAAACTCAGTGCCTCTTTGCTTGACATCATGGAAAAATCTAAAAGATATCAGCCTAGACCTCAGAAAAGAATTGTAGACCTCCACAAGTTTGGTTCATCCTTGGGAGCAATTTCCAAAGGCCTGAAGGTACCACGTTCATCTGTACAAACAATAGTACGCAAGTATAAACACCATGGGACCACGCAGCCGTCATTCCGCTCGTTCTGTCTCCTAGAGATGAATGTACTTTGGTGCGAAAAGTGCAAATCAATCCCAGAACAATAGCAAAGGACCTTGTGAAGATGCTGGAGGAAACAGGTACAAAAGTATCTATATCCACAGTAAAACGAGTCCTATATCGACATAACCTGAAAGGCCGCTCAGCAAGGAAGCCTCCACTGCTCCAAAACCGCCATTGAAAAAGCCAGACTACGTTTTGCAACTGCACATGGGTACAAAGATCATACTTTTTGGAGAAATATCCTCTGGTCTGATGAAACAAAAATAGAACTGTTTGGCCATAATGACCATCGTTATGTTTGGAGGAAAAAGGGGGAGGCTTGCAAGCCGAAGAACACCATCCCAACCGTGAAGCACAGGGGTAGCAGCATCATGTTGTGGGGGTGCTTTGCTGCAGGAGGGACTGCTGCACTTCACAAAATAGATGGCATCATGAGGTGGGGAAATTATGTGGATATATTGAAGCAACATCTCAAGACATCAGTCAGGAAGTTAAAGCTTGGTCACAAATGGGTCTTCCAAATGGACAATGACCCCAAGCATACTTCCAAAGTTGTGGCAAAATGGCTTAAGGACAACAAAGTCAAGGTATTGGAGTGGCCATCACAAAGCCCTGACCTCAATCCTATAGAAAATCTGTGGGCAGAACTGAAAAAGCATGCGCGAGCAAGGAGGCCTTACAAGCCTGACTCAGTTACACCAGCTCTGTCAGGAGGAATGGGCCAAAATTCACCCAACTTATTGTGGGAAGCTTGTGGAACGCTATCCGAAACGTTTAACCCAAGTTAAACAATTTAAATGCAATGCTACCAAATACTAATTGAGTGTATGTAAACTTCTGACCCACTGGGAATGTGATGAAAGAAATAAAAACTGAAATAAATCATTCTCTCTACTATTATTCTTACATTTCACATTCTTAAAATAAAGTGGTGATACTAATTGACCTACGACAGGGACTTTTTGCTGGGATTAAATGTCAGGAATTGTGAAAAACTGAGTTTAAATGTATTTGGCTAAATTGTATGTAAACTTCCGACTTCAACTGTATCTATCTAATAGAACTCAGAGTTTTCTTTAATGGAAGCTTCTTTAATTTCAAACCTGTAAAGTGTGGTGTACCGCAGGGCAGCCCTTTAGGCCCTCTACTCCTTTCTATTTTTACCAATGACCTGCCACTGGCAATTAACGAAGCATGTGTCTCCATGTTTGCTGATGATTAAACCATATGCGCATCAGCAACCATAGCTAATGAAGTCACTGAAACCCTTAACAAAGAGTTGCAGTCTGTTTTGGAATGGGTGGCCAGTAATAAACTGGTCCTGAACATCTCTAGAACTTAAGTTCTAGACCTCAGCTGAATCTGGTAATGAATGGTGTGGCTGTTGACCAAATTACTTGGCGTTACTTTATATTGTAAACTGTCATGGTCAAAACATATAGATTCAATGGTTGTAAAAATGGGAAGAGGTCTGGTCCTAATAAAGAGATGCTCTGCTTTTTTGACACCACACTCCAAAAAGTTCTGCAGGTTCTAGTTTTGTCTAATCTTGATTATTGTCCAATCGTGTGGTCCAGTGCTGCAAGGAAAGATCTAGTTAAGCTGCAACTGGCCCAAAACAGAGCGGCACGTTTTGCTCTTAATTGTAATCAGAGGGCTGAAATAAATACTATGCATGCCAGTCTCTCTTGGCTAAGAGTTGAGGAGAGACTGACTGCGTCGCTTCTTCTTTTTATAAGAAACATTAACGTGTTGAAAATCCAAAATTGTTTCCATAGTCAACTTACACACAGCTCTGACACACACTCCTATCCCACAGTCCCCAAATCCAAAACTAATTTAAGAAAGTGTATAGTATTATATAGAGCCCTAATTGCATGGAACTTTCTTCCGTCTCATTTTGCTCGAATAAACAGCAAACCTGGTTTCAAAAAACAGATAAAGCAACACCTCGCGACACAACGCCTCTCCCCTATTTGACCTAGATAGTTTGTGTGTATGCATTGATATGTAGGCTACTTGTGCCTTTAAATTTTTTTTATGTAGATCTGTCTGTGACCTGTTCTTGTCTATTGATGTTCTGTATTATGTCATTCTGTATTATGTTTCATGTTTTGTGTGGACACCAGGAAGAGTAGCTGCTGCTTTTGCAACAGTTAATGGGGATCCTAATAAAATCCCCAAATACCAAATACCAAATCAGTGTGTGGAAGCCAGAAGATGCTAAATGTGTTTATGTTAATTAATGGTAAATTACTGTGAGAACGGCAGGTATTTTCTTGACAATGACCGGCTGATGAAATTTTGTGACTGCCACAGCCCTACGCCTGGCATCTACCACCATACTCCGCTCAAAGGCACTTAAATCTTTTGTCTTGCCCATTCACCCTCTGAATGGCACACATACACAATCCATGTCACAATTGTCTCAAGGCTTAAAAATCCTTCTTTAACCTGTCTCTTCCCCTTCATCTACACTGATTGAAGTGGATTTGACATCAATAAGGGCTCCTAGCTTTCACCTGGATTCACATGGTCAATTTATGTCACGGAAAGAGCAGGTGTTCATAATGTTTTGTACACTCAGTGTATGTCTCTGGTACACTACAGGTATGTGGACCAGAGACAAAGGTATGTGGACACTTGCTTGTCAAGCATCTCATTCCAAAATCATTAATATGGAGATGGTCCACCCTTTGCTGCTATAACAGCCTCGCCTCTTCTGGGAAGGCTTTCCACTAGATGTTGGAACATTGCTGTCGGGACTTGCTTCCATTCAGCCACGAGCATTAGTGAGGTCGGGCACTGATGTTGGGAGATTAAGCCTGGCTCGCAGTCACATTTACAATTCATCCCAAAGGTGTTCGATGGGGTTGAGGTCAGGGCTCTGTGCAGGCCAGTCAAGTTCTTCCACACCGATCTCGACAAACCATTTCTGTATGGACCTCACTTTGTGTATTGTCATGCTGAAACAGGAAAGGGCCTTCCACAAACTGTTGCCACAAAGATGGAAGCACAGAATCGTCTAGAATGTCATTGTATGCTGTAGCGTTAAGATTTCCCTTCACTGGAACTAAGGGGCCTAGCCTGAACCATGAAAAACAGCTCCAGACCATTATTCCTCCTCCACCAACCTTTACAGTTGGCACTATGCATTGGGGCAGGTAGTGTTCTCCTGGCAGTCCAATGGCGGTGCTCTTTACACGACTCCGGCATTGCGCATGGTGATCTTAGGCTTGTGTGCGGCTGCTCGGCCATTTCATGAAGCTCCCAACGAACAGTTCTTGTGCTGACGTTGCTTCCAAAGACAGTTTGGAACTCTGTAGTGAGTGCTGCAACCGAGAACAAGCGCTTCAGCACTCGGTGGTCCAGTTCTGTGAGCTTGTGTGGCCTACCACTTTCCGGCCGTTGTTGCTCCTAGACGTTTCCACTTCACAATAACAGCACTTACAGTTGACCGGGTCAGCTCTTACAGGGCAGAAATTTGAGGAACTGACTTGTTGGAAAGATGGCATCTTATGACGGTGCCACATTGAAAGTCACTGAGCTCTTCAGTAAGGCCATTCTACTGCCTATGCTTGTCTATGGAGATTGCATGTGCTCGATTTTACACACCTGTCATCAACATTTGTGGCTGAAATAACCGAATCCACCAATTTGAAAGGGTGTCCACATACTTTTGTGTATATAATGTATATCCATCCAGGCCGTGCTTCTTGTTAGAAAGAACATGCAGTGTATTATAGCAGCCTGCCACCCATAGAAGTAGACTGACTACATGTAGTAAATCTATTCTATGCTAATATAATATATGCGGCCACCAAGGCCATCTCCTCCTCACCACACCATAGCTTCTTCCTCAGCCAGGACCTCCTGCTCTGCATTGCTATGGTTTCAAAGGTGGAAAGGGTGAAGCATAATCTCTTCTCACACGTTGTTGCTTGCTTGCTGCCGTTTGATTGCCATCTGGAGATGACGCAGCATGCACATGCCCCTACCAGCAGCAGGCCACTCACTTAAACCATGATGGCTGATGTCACGTCTGTCATTGTATGCTTCGGCCTACAATGGCAGTTGGCTTTCTTCTCCTTTGACGATCAGGTCTAGATGAAAGCCCAAACTGGGCCTATTCTGTGTTTTCTGGAGGCAGCATAAAAATACAAAGCCTTTTCACCTCCTAGTCCTAAAGGCTCTGTTAATCTGGACACCCTGTATGTCTGTCACTGAGTATCTATCAACCTGTTCCCTGGTCCTGCTGCCCGACCCGTGAGGCCTCTCCTCTCAACAGGCCATCCATCTGCTCTGCCATGCCCACGCCTCTCAAAGGTCTGTCTGTCTGTCTGTCTGTCTGTCTGTCTGTCTGTCTGTCTGTCTGTCTGTCTGTCTGTCTGTCTGTCTGTCTGTCTGTCTGTCTGTCTGTCTGTCTGTCTGTCTGTCTGTCTGTCTGTCTGTCTGTCTGTCTGTCTCTGTCTGTCTCTGTCTGTCTGTCTGTCTGTCTGTCTGTCTGTCTGTCTGTCTGTCTGTCTGTCTGTCTGTCTGTCTGTCTGTCTGTCTGTGTGTCTGTCTATCTGTCTGTCGACACCATGCCATCTATCGACCCGCTCCTCTGTGGGCTTGTCTGTCAACAGCACATCAACATGGACCCAGCATAGTGGCGCTGCCTTAGCCTGAGTCCCAGATCTGTCTGTGCTGTCTTGCCAACACCTATGCCATTGTCACGACAATTAAACATATTTCGGACAAAGGATAGCGCTGCCTTCCTGCGTCTGTTCTCACTCTACTGGTAAACAGACTTGTCTTCACCATACTGCTGTTACAGTGTTTGCATTAGGACATGGTCAATAATTGCTTGTTGAGGATAGTATTCTGGCAACTGATAGTCGTTGGTGAATGTTGATTCCGTTTGCCTTTTTGGTGAATTGCCTGTTTGCACTGAAATTTGGTCACCTTTCTATTTACTGTAATCTGTCGATCACCTGAGTATGTGCTTTTTCATCTTAGAAGGGAAGCAATATTTTGTTTTGCTTTGTAATGCAGATTTAGTAGGCTTTATTACACAACATGGCCTTAGCATGGCCTTATTATCCTTTCCTGATATTCTCATTGACTCAGAGACGACTGTTAGCTGAAGTTAGACCGTTATCTGATTAAATATTCATAGTGGTTGATAGAATATGTTATTTTGTCAGCACTAGTCTGGTCTGACTCTTTTCTCTTTTCTGTGGCAGTACAGTAACTCCCCCTGAAGCACACATTCACCCCCGGCATCTGCATCTCCCACAGGAGCAGACTCACTCCACCTTGCTGTATACATCACCAGGGATCTTAAACCTCTCTGTCACTTTAGAAACTCTCTCTTGCTCCTTTTCCCTCATTCTTATATTTCTCTCTCTCTCGCTCTCTCTCTCTCTCTCTCTCTCTCTCTCTCTCTCTCTCTCTCTCTCTCTCTCTCTCTCTCTCTCTCTCTCTCTCTCTCTCTCTCTCTCTCTCTGTGTGTCAGACAGTGCAGGTAAATATTTGGCTAAATATAACTCTCTTTATTTACATCTCCTGCATGTTCCCATTTCCTGTCCTCTTGAACTGAAATCTCAGTTTAGTTTCTGGAAGTTTAGACATGGATGACAGTTCAGTTGTCTGGGAGATGTCTTCTTTTAGAGGAAGTATTATTGGCAAAAGCTTAGCTTGCTGGTGATCAGAATGTCTAACAGAAGAAAGTAACTACTGGGGCCTGAAACTATGCAGGAAGAAACTACAGGAGCCTGTTGTTCAGAACTTAACATGATTTGCTCGGCACCAATGCAATGTCTGATGAAAAGGGGATGGGAGCCAAAATAAACTACTTTTACAAGGGACCATTCACCAATAGGCATCGGCCCCAGTTCAAACCTATTCCAATATAGCATGCATCGGTCAGAAAATCGATTCAAACATTACAAATCGCCGGTTCACATATGTTTTGTTGCTCATATTACTTTTACCTAAATTAAGTAATTTTGCATGCCGAACAACACCAGGCAATATCAGTAAGTAGCCTAGTCAAACTACGCTGGTTCGTGCGCTGACCATCGAGAGGTAAGCCTGTTCCTGATCTTGCGCATCTGGTGTCACCTACAGCATTCAAATATTTGTCAAATGCAATGTACAATATTAAGCTTTATTAGTTGAGTGACAACTCATGTAATTTAATAGGTTATTGTTATCAAATGTGCTGTTGAAAATTGTGTTTTTACCGTAATAAAAGTAGCCTAAGCTACGGCTGGGGAGACAACTCTAATAAAACTGAATCGTTTCAAACTAATTGTATATATTGTATCGGAGCCCATGTATCTTCCTTTGAAAGCAATGATGTATATAAACAGCATTGTTTGAAAGGTGGTAAACTGTGATTTTATGCACATGCTTTGTGTCAAGGGGATAATTTATTTATCTCGGATGACCGAGAGGTACAAAGGCATTGCAGCTAAAGCGGTTGCCTCTCCATTCCATGTAATACATAAACTTGGCAACTAGAGGCTCTCATGTTCCAGCCAATATCATCAACCAACTTGGAGAAAGGTAGCTAGACACACTGGCAAGATGGGTAAGGAGGCATGGAGATAAATAGGCATGGAGCAGGTAAGCTGATAGAAATACAGAAAGGAAGAGGTAGTCTTATAGCTAGTAACACATGAAGGAGTAAGGCAAAGACTGACCACATCAATCTATCACCTAAAAAGCATCTCTCCATAAATAACAAGAATGTAAAAGAGACCCAAAATTCCTGCCTCTGTGCTCATTGAGATTTCTACTGCCACTGGGAGAGACAGACCAGCCTGACCTGAAACAAGCCACCTGACAAATACAAAATTGCCAAGTGTCAACTGCCAAGTTAAATGTATCGCAGATTAATTAAATGTGGGAGAGCACAGTTTTTATACAGCAGGGACCAGAATGTTAACTGCTTCTCTCTTCCAATATATTTGGGTCTGAGTCCCAAATTGCTGCCTATTCCATTTGGGACAGACCCAGGGAGACAAGACAGGTCCAGCCAGGGGCTTCGTCCTAAATGGCACCCTTTTCCTTATACAGTACACTACTTTTGACCAGATCCCTATCGGTCCTGGTCAAAAGTAATGAGCTAAATAGGGAATATTGTGCAATTTGGGACGAAGCCTGGGTTTTTCCTGAGATGAGAGCAGGTAGGCAGCAGTAATCCGTTGTGTCACACCGGCAAGTTCTCTTATCGACCCTGCCATGATAGCACCACAGCTCCGGGACTACACACCCACCGAGGGCAGAGAGGGCTGCATCAATACTGGCACAAAGAAGTTCCAGGTCGCCTACTGCATCAATTAAACAATGTGCTCAATGTACATCAAGGAAATACAGTTCCTGATGATATGTTGCGCACTCTATTTATATACAATGGCATATAATACAGCACACATTCTCTGTATGTATTTTTCGGGACATATTTGCTCATTTGACTCCATTTCACTCTCTCTCTCTCTCTCATAAGTAACCATGTTTAGACTCGGTGGCACTGCAGGTTACTCACAGTCGGTTGAAAGACTGTGTGTGAGTCTACAAGGCAGAAGGAAGAGCTCTCTCTCCTCTCTCTGCTCCCGTCTTCTCACCACTCGTCTCCTCTGTACCTTGCTGATAAATTAGACACGAGGGAGTTATTCAGGTTGCATCCCCAAGTCTTTTTGTCTGCATTAAAGCCTTACAGGGAAGAGAAACTGGAACTACTCCTAGACCTTGAATCAGATTTGACTCTGTCTCCATCTGTTGGTTAAACTCAGAATGCTTGGATAGACCTTACTGTAGGTTAGCTGCCTAATTATTAGGGATGTGACAAATGTACAATTGTTCTCTATGTTTAAACTGCATTTTTTAAATAGTTTAAACGATAAGAGAAAATCATAAAATTACGTGGATGCCCAATTCAGATATGATCCTGCGTATGACCGCTAGGGGGCAGTGCAGTTCAATCTTCCTCAGTCCTGGCTAATTATCAGACAGCGCTCATCTTACTGCTGTCCCCCACCCACTCACCAACGATAGTAGTTAATGCTGTTTTAGGTTCCTTTCCTCCATGTTCTCAGTTGTCAGTACATGGGACGTCATGTCCCACTTCTCATCAGTGTGATGGCTCATTGCAGTTATGTAGGACATTGTGTTCATAGACATCCAGCAATCTGTTGTTATTGCCACGTATGGTATTTTAGAGTTCGCGCTTTGTACATGCAGAGCAATCATTGTACAATTTCTCCATCCAGGCCGTCACGCTTTTTCAACATGGCATCTTGTAGTCTGGTTCTAGATATGCTATCAGAGCAGTGAAGCCAACTGTTAACAACGATGACGTGCAGAGCGATTTATATCAGTGGCAAATAATTTGAAAAGATGCATAGGTCCTCCTACTAACGTTAGTGCTGTTGAATTAGGTATTTGGTTTATTTATATGATCGGGATCTGTTAGTGGTAGTTTTGTGGTCACTGCACTGTGGTTTGAATTTTGTAAAAAATATATATATTGTTTAGTTTTTTTCCTAACTGTTAATGATCCCAATGTCATTTAAATGTTCATACCTCTACTAATTATACTTTAATATTAATGAATGAGTCTTTTTTGCAGAAGGCTTGTAACAGGTGGCTCAATGTTTCTCTCTCATGGTGCTAGAGCGTGAGCTCTTTTTTATGCATATCCATACAGAAACAAGTTTTGTCCGGGCTCTGTGTATCTGGGTCCTTTAGCTGCATGTAGCCTACATGTACATTCTCCTGACAGTTGCTCTGTTTTCACTTCAGCCCCGGTTCCTCCTCCCAGGCAGCAGCAGAGCTTCAAGCTTCATGGATGCATAGACCACACAACTTTCAGGACAGCAGAGCAGATTGCTTTTCCCTGTTCAGGGAGTCTAGTGGCTGTACCTCTGGTCTCTTGATGTTGTGTCTGAGACTCACATGGAACTAGCCGAGAGAGATATAAAGTAGATCAGGGTTCCCCAACTGGCGGCCCGTGGGTGGTTTTATTTGGCTCCCAAGTTTTCTGAGCAAATCTTTTTTTTTCATTGTTGGACATAGACTGTGAAATCAGCTCCAAGTGATTGTAGTTTTGGAAATCTGTTTCCAGGTATTCCCACAAATAATACAGAGACACATGATTGTATAGAAATGTAAGCAAGGTTTGAAATTGTATTTTTTTGTCAAACGTTATATCTGTTTGGGCTTCTTGTACTCTACAAATTATTTGTATGATCCAGCCCCCGACCATCCGCCCAAGAACAAATTGTCCCGTGGCTGAATCTAGTTAATGATCCCTGGAGTAGATAATGATTGCCTCATTTTAGAAGAGGATGGGTGGTGGGGAGAGATGAAACTCAGAATCGTGATTTCCCATTCTGGAAAACCAGCAACCCCTCGGAGTGAGCCCCACAGAGACAGAAAACAGATCTGACATGATTGATGTTCATCCTGCTCCCCAGATTGGTTGTCAAATCATGGGAATATAATAACTCTATTGCTGGATGAGTTCATCTAAATCTCCCCAGTCTGCACTCATACTGAACTATGGTCTATTTCAATACAGGATGAAGTCTGTGTTGATAGCATGAGAACAGATGGCATTTTTCTACCTGTTTGGTTCCGCTGATGTGTCCAACTGGCTTGTGACCAAACTGGCAAGTTAGTGTGTGAGTAATGTAACTGTGCTTGGGCCAAAAGACTGTCTAGACCCCTCAAACTCAACTCTGGTCCTCGAAGCCAGTTCCACTGCTTTTTTAAATTGTTCCCCTCTAATCACAGTATTATTTAGACATGGGACACCAGGTGGGTGCAATTAAGTATCAGGTAGAACAGAAAACCATCAGGCTCCGGACCTCATAGGGTAAGCGTTGAATACCATAGAATTAGGAATTTGAATACTAATGGAAATGAATATTCTTATGATGGAATAAATGTCAGCCATTTTGGTCAGGGATTTGGCCAACCATGGTTGCCACTGCTGTGATAAGATATTGTGTCAAATAATACATTTTACGAATTAATCTGCACTTTATACAACTGGTGGGTCTAATCCTGAATGCTGATTTTAGTTTTTTTTAAACGCATTCCAGCCAGTGTCTATTCCACAAGTTACCACCAGCTAAATCTATAACGTTGAGATGCCTATTTCCTCTGTTCCATTTCACTGCGCAATCCACTGTCTCATAAATCCTGCCAGGTCATTTATAAACTTGATCTCCACTATAGAAAGCATCTAGACATTATCTCCCATTTCTTTTAGACTAGCATTTGGTTTTCAACAGTGGAGATTTGTATAAACCTTGCAGTCTGTCTCTTCGACGTTTGTAACATTGTTTCAATATTCAAATTCGATCTCCAGCTGTCCCATATAAAGTGAACGTGTCCGAATGAGACAGACAGCACATTGAGCTGGTTGTCATAGCAACATACAACACTTTTTGTTCCGTTGACTGGCTAAATCGATAATTGTTGCGAAAACTAAAATGGATGAGTGGAACATTTCTTTTGATATTTTCGGCGGCATAATTATGGATGAATGGGAGAAAGAGTACCCAGGCATACAGATTTGGGGGATACTGCATTGAATGACCTAAAGAAAAGCCGCAATGAAGAAAACGCAGTTAAGAATACAAACTGGACTGTGCGGTGCTTCGAGGGCTGGCAAGCAGAAAATAAAAAAGTTGTTGACTTCAAAACTGTCACTAAGGAAGAGTTTAACATCCTTCTCTGACAGTTTTATGGAAATGTACCAAATGGGAAGGGGGAGCAGTACAGCATAAGTAGCTACCTGGCACTTCGGAGTGGGCTCAACCGGTTTCTAAATGACCCACCCATCGGTCGCAGCTGTTGCCTTATGAAGGACACTGAATTTACCATTTCTGGGCAACATCAAACAGCTAAGATGGCAAGGAAAAGATATCACAAACAGCCACCCTACCATCACCGATAAGGACATGGCCCAGCTCTAAAACTCCCAGGCTCTGAACCCCGGTACAACAAGGGGTCTGGTCCAGAAAGTGTGGTTCAACCTCCAGTTATATCTGGGTCAAAGATGAAAAGAGAGGAACAGACAACTAAAGCCCACCTCATTCCTTGTTAAAAAAACAGCCGAGAACGTTCTAAGGTATGTTGTTCATAGCCTGTTTGTGTTATTTCTAAGTTGCACTCGTAATAGGCTACTGGAAAACAATATTATAACAACGCATTCTCTCTCTCAGATACTCCACTCTCACATATAACGAGGCCTCAAGGAATCATCTGGACCCAAGGGAGAGGGGCAGGGAGTCCAAGAGGAGATTCATGTTCGAGCAGCCAGGGAACCCACTATGCCCGGTGGCATCACTGGAGAAATATCTATCGAAATGCCCAGAGAACGCCCTTGCATTTTTATCTCCACCCAAGGAGAGGAGAGTGTATCGGGGACTCGATCTGATACACGTCAGAGCCGATGGGAGTGAACTATCTGGCACTTCTACCCAAGATCTGCAGGGCAGCGGGAACAACTGCATACACAAATCACAGCATCAGGTCCACGACAGTCCAGAAACTGGCCAATACTGGTCTAGAACTAAGGGAGATTACGACGCGAAGGTTCGCTACTGGCGTCCCTCACTGACAGACAGAAAACGCTGGAGCAACATCCTTGCAGAAAACAAAGAGAACACTGCAGCATCATCAACACCTAAAAGGCTGAAGCAAGGCAGCAGAAGTAGTAGCACAGACTCGACAGATATTTCAACCAGTGCACCGTCCAGGGGAATGCACAGATAAATGAGACATACAATAAGTAGTTTTAGCTATCTCAGCTGTGGTGGATAACAGTGATTGTATGGTTTCATTTATAAAAATCAGCTCAAACGAATGTCGTGGATTGTCTTTCTTTTGTCTGAACAGTGTCCTGACAAGAGAGTACATTTTCTCTGCCAGGCAAAATCGTGCATCATTAGCTCATTGTTATGGATGTATCCAAATAAATCTAACTAGAAAACAGTTACTTTGCTGTTATTCTGGCTGCACTTTTTGACGTGACTGTAAGTTAGCCGTAATTGGCTAGCTAGCATGCAAGGGATAAGAACGTTGCCAGCCAGTATGGCAATTGAACATTTAGAACGAATGACTGGGTCGCGTTCATAGATACAGAACAAAAAGACTAAACGACTGGGTCGCGTCTCTGGCAACCGCTAGAACGAACATCCAGCCGGCTTGGGTAGCAACCCTAGATTTGTGTCGGGACTATATCTTGTGGAAAGATGAAATAGTATGAATAAATTAATCAAAATAATGATTTTAATGAAAACATGTCAACCATTATTTGAATATGTTGGTTATCCGTTGTATAAAGTGATAATGACTTTGTCTCGGGCCTATATACACCCGTGCCAATATATACTCCAAACACCTCCAGACACCGGCTTCTCTGCATTATCACTTAAGTATGTTTGTTAGCTAGCCAGCCAGATTCAGAGAAATGATTCCAAGCATTTCTTCAAATGAACTGCCAATATGCCAACATTCCATTCAAACAATGCAGTCAATCCACAGCCATACACTGGCTGAAATCAGTTAAGGACTTACAAAGTTGTATATGCAACAAGTACTGCTATTGTATCATATAATAGCATTCACAGTTTCCAAGAAAACTAAAAATATGACATTTTATGGTCTGTTTACATATATTTTAGATGCTATTTATACAGAAAACTTGTATAAAAGCCCTATAAACTGTATTTATAATTTTGACAATATTTTAGGTTGACAAAAATTCTATTACACTATTTCTGTTATCGCATGCCTTACTTTTATTTTCCAGCATAAGTAAAATCAATATTATGCCACTACTGCCATTCATTCCAATTATTAGACTAGTTTGGTTTTTCCCTGACAAATATGGCTGCCATTTTCACCCCATTCCGGAGCTTGGTGGGTTTGTGACATAGCCCCTCTAGTAATTTAATAGGATCTCTATGATCTAGAGTCTAGCCTCAGTGTGAATGAAGCGGAACAGTGTCTTTATTGAGCAGAACAATTTCACTCGAAGTAAACAGTTCTAGCATGTGTAGTCCCAGAAACCCAGACCTAGGAGCAACAGCACTAGGTCTGGGGAGAATGTCAGATTCTCTTGGACATTTTTTAAGTGCAAAATAAATTGTACCAACTCTTCCAACAAATCACGAGTTTGGGTATGCATGGCTTAAAATGTGGGCAGGTATTGTACTCATGTTGTGCTCATGTTTAGCTAGGGCAACAAGCAGGTATGACAGTGACGTCACCGGTGACATTGCGTCCCATTTCCGACACGTCCGCTCTGTCCCAATTTACGCCGGAACTTCTACAGACGTGGAAACTGGAGCATTGGTATACTGTGGGAGGCAACCCGTCTGTCTAGAGAGACTATAACGTGTGGATGAATCCTTACTTCACAAAATGCTACACTCATAAAGACTGAAATATACCAGAACATGTTTCAGAGTATAAAATTATAATATTCACACTAATAGAAATCCCAGTGTTGTATTGGTAATCCATCTGGAACTGAACATAAAACACCATGGTGATGGAGAAAGACCAGTGTTCCTGTTATACTGTGCATTTTATAACATGTACTGACAATACAATACCAATGCATTTCTATTAAACACTTTCAGACCCAAACAGCCACCACTGAGCTTACCAACACTCTGTTTTGGACCATTATTTAATTGTATTCATAAACGGTGAGTGAGACAGACGACTCTGTCCTATAAGTGTGAAGTGCAAGTGAATTCCCCCTGGGAGCTGAAGGGAGAGGGGCACTTAAGCAGAAAGAATAAACAGCCCAGCCCATGGAGGGTATAGAGCAGCTGTAATGTGGCTGCTGTGTGGTGTGGAGGGTTTTTGCTGATCTGGACTGAATGGGGAGTGGGAGATAATGGCCCTGGTAAGTGGCTTAGTGCTGATTGTTGTGAAGGAGAGGATGCTGAGAGCCTACATGGCTGCTGGGCTGGCTGGCTTGTTCCCATAGACTCCCATAGTGTTGTGTTTTAGCAGCGCTGCGGTGTGTGTGTGTGTGTGTGTGTGTCAGAGAGAGAGAGAGAGAGAGAGAGAGTGTGTGTGCGGCCATCCGTAGCTGTCAGACAGTTAGTTCTATCTGATACTGAAGAGTCACCCTGTGTACTGACCTGGCCTGCTTTAGTTTGATAGGGTGTGTCACATTCTAGCTACTGCCGGCTAGCTCAACATGGGGTCCTTACAATGACGCCTGTCTACACTTGAGAAAGGAGGGCAGTGTTTCTGTGTTTTGCTAGACTGAGTAAGTGTGCACACATACACACTTATGCACACAAACTCAGTTCGTTAATGTGAGGTGTGGGGATTTTATGCTGAATCACTGAGTTTATAATGGCTCTCACCATGATGGGGTAAGGTGTGTCTCCACTATGGACAGATCTTGAATCAGCTTCACTCAGCCGGTCCATATCAGTCTGCTCAGTGTCTGGCTCATACTAACAGCCCTTCCTAACACTCAGAATGAAAACTCGCAAGTGATCCAGAGTGAAAAGAGTATGAAAGGTATGTTTGGCCTCTCTACGGATGAATATTTCCTTGGTGTGAATTAATTACTTTGAAAACTGATGTTGCTAGATTTTTATTTGACTGCTGTATAGAGCTTTGTAGATGTATATTTATGGATTTGGGAACGTATTGTTGGACTGATTTTTGTATTATCTTCATGTATTACCAAGATTGTTGGTATATTAGTCGAAGTATGGGTGTTGTGACTTGCTATTCACTATCTCAGATGGTTCAGACATTTATCGGCGTGATCTATCCTTTGTCAAACCTTTTGAGGTGTTTGTTGTTGCATTCCAACTTTGAAGAAATAGGGCTTTACAACAAATGAGTTTTGGTACACTTCTCTATCTTTCATTGCACATAAAATAAATGATGAAATGTAAACAAATTTTGCTGCACATTCCAGGAACAAGTTGCATAGTAATGAAAAAGGATTTTTCTCATTCAAGGTAATAGGAGCTGGGAATTTACTGTTGTAACTAAACAGAAGGCCTAATTGCTGAAATTCCCAGCTAGGTTCTGTATAGAGAAGATAACATAAAAGGAGTCTGACATTGGGCAATATGTGGTCCAAATAACTCTTCTCAGCTTGAAAAGAAAAGCAGTATTCAGAAAACCTTTACCTGATGTTTACCAATAGAACAAATTGTTTTTATTTGAATAATGTTATGCCATATACCGGTAGGCTAGAAAGGGCAAAGTTGCTATACCCCAAGTAAAGGACACTTACAGCGAAGCATCCGATGAGTTAGTAGTAATGTAAAGTGTATAATAATGGAGCAGTTTGGTTAAAATTAAAAGGGACAAAGTGGTGTATTTTAGACCAATTTGCCTCATGATTTGTCAACCGGTGCACAATTTCTCTGTCCTTCACATCGGAGTGCTGCTGCAGGCTCTTTGCTTGTCTTGACCAATCAGATTCACTGAAATCACAGGTCGTGCGGGCCAGGCACAACACACAAAGCGCGCTATCCAATTTCCTTCGGTATTTATTTAGCAAGCAGGGTAACTTTGTTTTTATAGTTGAAAAAATATATATGTTGATGCATTATTTGAGCTTAAAATGTACATTTAGGGAAATGTTATATGGAAAAATATTTTATTTATTTATTTTTAAAGTACTTTAAATATGATTAATTTCCATGTCAGCTCTGTGCCTGGAAATGCCCTTGTCCAGAGCAAAGGATCCCAATTTCAAACTCTCAAACAATGGATATTAACAGAATAAGTATCTTATATCGTTTCTTGCAATAGCCCTCTGTGACTTTAAATAATATCTCAAAACTGTCCTAAAAGATGTGTCCAGAGATTTGGTCAACTTCGTCAGATTTGTCTAAAATTCTAAATGAATCAGGAACGAGCTATACCATAAGGACCCCTTATTCATGTCATCATTACATCTAGTGCAACAAGACCCTTCATGGTCTGCAAAGTTCTCTACTTTTGATAGATTTAAACAAACAATATTGGAATCACCATGGTCACAACCAAAAACTGTCAACTCCATCTGCCTGATTAAGATGGGATATGAATTTTGGTTCAAATATGTTACATTTAATTAGGTTTTAGAGTCCGTCATAAAACTGACGAAAAACAAAATTGCTACTGTGTATACTACTTAAAGAAAACATCAACTCTGTCAGATCTATGTCTAACGTCTCCACCATCAGAGTGTTGAAAGATCTCATGGAATGGTTATGTTTTTATTGGGGATTTTCAAATTAATAATTTTCCATATTTTACAAATGTTTAAATTGAACTTTTATTTGTAGAGACAAAAATATGTCTGTTTTGAGGTATCTGTTGTCAACTCCGTCACTGGCTTGTCAGTGACGGAGTGGAGTCAATATTGTTTGGTCAATATTCTGAAAAACTATTTTAATCACTGTTCTGCACCATCGTTGAACAATTGAAGTACACTGAACAAAAATATAAATGCAATATGGAACAATTTCAAAGATTTTACTGAGTTACAGTTCAGATAAGGAAATCAGCCAATTTAAATAAATTCATTAGGCCCTAATCTATGGATTTCACATGACTGGGAATACAGATATGCATCTGTTGGTCACAGATGCCTTTAAAAAAAGGTTAACCAGTCAGTGTCTAGTGTGACCACCATTTTCCTCATGCAGTGCGACACATCTCCTTTGCATATACAGTGCATTCGGAAAGTATTCAGACACAGAGACTTTTTCCACATTAGTTATTTTACAGCCTTATTCTAAAATTGATTAAATTGTTTTTTCCCCCCCTCATCAATCTACACACAAAACCCCATAATGACAAGCAAAAACAGGTTTGTATACATTTTTGCACATTTATTAAAAACAAAAAACAGAAATAACTTATTTACTTAAGTATTCAGACCCTTTACTCAGTACTTTGTCAGCAATTACAGCCTCGAGTCTTCTTGGGTATGACACTACAAGCTTGGCACGCCTGTATTTGGAGAGTTTCTCCCATTCTTCTCTGCAGATCCTCTCAAGCTCTGTCAGGTTGGATGTGGAGCGTTTCAGGTCTCTCTAGAGATGTTCAATCGGGTTCAAGTCTGGGCTCTGGCTGGGCCGCTCAAGGACATTCAGAGACTTGTCCGGAAGCCACTCCTTCGTTGACTTGGCTGTGTGCTTAGGATCGTTGTCTTGTTGGAAGGTGAACCTTCACCCCAGTCTGAGGTCTTCAGCATTCTGGAGCAGGTTTTCATCAAGGATCTCTTTGTACTTTTACTCCGTTCATCTTTCCCTCAAACCTGGCTGGTCTCCCAGTCCCTGCTGCTGAAAAACATCCCCACAGCAGGATTCTGCCACCACCATGGTTCACTGTAGGGTGGTGCAAGGTTTCCTCCAGACGTGAAGCTTGGCATTCAGGCCAAATAGTTAAATCTTGGTTTCATCAGATCAAATTATCTTGTTTCTCATGGTCTGAGAGTCTTTGGGTACCTTTTGGCAAACTCCAAGTGGGCTGTCTTGTGCCTTTTACTGAGGAGTGGCTTCCATCTGGCCACTGTACCATAAAGGCTTGATTGCAGAGATGATTGTCCTTCTCGAAGGTTCTCCCTTCTCCACAGAGGAACTCTGGAGCTCTGTCAGAGTGACCATCGGGTTCTTGGTCACCTCCCTGACAAAGGGCCTTCTCCCCCGATTGCTCAGATTGGGTGGGTGGCCAGCGAGTCTTGGTGGTTCCAAACTTCTTCCATTTAAAAATTATGGAGGCCACTGTGTTCTTGGGGACCTTCAATGCAGCAAAAATGTTTTATCTTTTCCCAGATCTTGAACCTCAACACAATCCTGTCTCGGAGCTGTACGGACAATTCCTTCGACCTCATGGCTTGGTTTTTGCTCTGATATGCACTGTCGACTGTGGGACCTTATATAGACAGGTGTGTGCCTTTCCAAATCATGTCCAATCAATTGAATTTACCACAGGTTGTAGAAACATCTCAAGGATGATCAATGGAAACAGGATGCACCTGAGCTTGAGTCTCATGAATACTTATGTAAATAAGATATTTCTGTTTTTTATTTGTAATAAATTAGCAAAATGTTTAAAAAAAACATTTTTGCTACGTCGTTATGGGGTTTTGTGTGTAGATTGAGCATTTTTATTTATTTAAGGCATTTTAGAATAAGGTATAACGCAACAAAATGTGGAAAAAATCAAGGGGTCTGAATACTTTCCGAATGCAATGTAGTTCAGGCTGTTGATTGTGACCTGTGGAATATCGTCCCACTCCTCTTTAATGGCTGTGTAACGTTGCTGGATATTGGCGGGAACTGGAACATGCTTTCGTACACGTCTATCCAGAGCATCCCAAGCATGCTCAATGGGTGACATGTCTGGTGAGTATGCAGGCCATGGAAGAACAGGTCATTTTCAGCTTCCAGGAATTGTGTAGAGATTCTTGCGACATGGTGCCATGCATTATCATGCTGAAACATGAGGTGATGGCGGCGGATGAATGTCACGACAATGGGCCTCAGGTTCTCGTCAAGGTATCTTATGCATTCAAATTGGCAACGATAAAATTAAATTGTGTCCGTATGTCCGTAGCTTATGCCTTCCCATACCGTAACCCCACCACCACCATGGGGCACTCACTACACCATACACGATATCTGCCATCTGCCCGGGAACAGTTGAAACCAGGATTCATCCATGAAGAGCACACTTCTCCAGCGTGCCAGTGGCCATCGAAGGTGAGCATTTTCCCGCTGAAGTTGATTACGACGCGGAACTACAGTCAGGTCAAGACCCTGTTGAGCACGATGAGAGCGCAGATGAGCTTCCCTGAGATGGTTTCTGACAGTTTGTGCAGAAATCCTTTGTTTGTGCAAACCCACAGTTTCATCAGCTGTCCGGGTGGCTGGTCTCAGACAGTCCCGCAGGTGAAGAAGCAGGATGTGGAGGTCCTGGGCTGGCGTGGTCTGCGATTGTGAGGCTGGTTGGATGTACTGCCTAAAATGACTTGAGGCGGCTTAGGGTAGAGAAATGAACATTCAATTGTCTGGCAACCGCTCTGGTGGACATTCCTGCAGTTAGCATGCCAATTGCACACTCCCTCAACTTGAGAATGGCATTGTGTTGTGTGACAAATCTGAACATTTTAGAGTGGCCTTTTATTGTCCCCAGCACAAAGTGCACCTCTTTAATGATCATGCTGATTAATCAGCTTCTTGATATGCCGCACCTGTCAGGTGGATGGATTATCCTCGCAAAGGAGAAATGCTCACTAACAGGGATGTAGACAAATTTGTGCACACAATTTGAGAGAAATAAGCTTTTTGTGTGTATGGAACATTTCTGTGATAATTTATTTCAGGGCAGCAGCTACTCTTCCTGGTGTCCAGCAAAATTAAGGCAGTTATACAGTTTTAAAAACATTACAATACATTCACAACACACTGTGTTCCCTCAGGCCCCTACTCCACCAATACCACATATCTACAGTACAATATCCATGTGTACCTGTGTGTATAGTGCGTATGTTATCGTGTGTGTGTATGCATGTGTCTGTGCCTATGTATGTGTTGCTTCACAGTCCCTGAATTCCATAAGGTGTATTTTAATCCGCTTTTTAGAATCTAATTTTACTGCTTGCGTCAGTTACTTGATGTGGAATAGAGTTCCATGTAGTCATGGCTCTATTTAGTACTGTGCGCCTCCCATAGTCTTTTCTGGACTTGGGGACTGTGAAGAGACCTCTTGTGGGGTGTGTATGGGTGTCTGAGCTGTGCGCCAGTAGTTTAAACAGACATCTCAGTGCATTCAACATGTTAATACCTCTCATAAATACATGTAGTGATGAAGTCAATGTCTCCTCCACTGTCTCCTCCACTCCTCCACAGCCAAGAGAGATTGACATGCATATTATTAATGTTAGCTCTCTGTGTACATCCAAAGGCCAGCCGTGCTGCCCTGTGCTGAGCCAATTACAATTTTCCTAAGTCCCTTTATGTGGCACCTGACCACACGACTGTACACTAGTCCAGGTGCAACAAAACTAGGGCCTGCCTTGTTGATAGTGCTGTTAAGAAGGTAGAGCAGCGTTTTATTATGGACAGACGTCTCCCCTTCTTAGCTACTGTTGTATCAATATGTTTGACCATGACAGTTGGTCAGGGGTTATTCCAAGCAGTTTAGCCACCTCATCTTGCTCAATTTCCACATTATTTCTTACAATATTTAGTTGAGGTTTAGGGTTTAGTCAATGATTTGTGCCAAATACAATGCTTTTAGTTTTAGAAATATTTTGGACTAACTTATTCCTTGCCACCTACTCTGAAACTAACTGCAGCTCTTTAAGTGTTGCAGTCATTTCAGTCGCTGTTGTACAGTAGCTGATGTGTATATAGTGTTGAGTCATCCGCATACATACACACTGGCTTTACTCAGTGTCATGCCAGTAACATGTCGTTAGTAAAGATTGCTACGTCTAAGGGATAATGTTTATGAATGTTGTTTTATGTTGTAAAGCTAGTAAAACATGGCAACATGTGAATTAAGCCGTGGAGCATTTAATAGTGCTATAAAACAAAACAAAAAGAGGTTTGGAGATTTGTATTACATATTTGAAAAATCTGTTAGAATTAAACAGGCCTTCTTGGACAATAATTGTAAAAATGAAATGGCTTTCATGGTGTCTGACAGAGTTTACATGAATTAAGAGGTTTTTCCTTTAGATCGTGTCATAGCTCAATCTTTGGTCTATCAAAATATGTATTTCAAATTTTGTTACTATTAAGACAAATATTTGTTGAAAAAATGTGATTGTTCCATCTTTCAAGAATCCCTGAGCTCTAAAATAGCAACATTTTCTCTCTGCCTCATGGCAAAATGTGTCAAATAACATGAGATTAGTTATAGTACTACGCCCCTGCCCAACAGTCACAAAAACTCTTATATAAATGTAGCCGCCTACAGTATACACCTCAACATTAGCGATCTGACATGCTGTATTCCATGGAAATTAGACTATTTTCCAGTCTGATCAACTGTAGGCTACTAACAACAGCAGCTGCATAGTCTAGCCAACTTTGCACCCTGTTCCTCTGGGCTGGCCAGGGTAAACAAAGCGGTAAGGTTGTATATTTATAGCTCATTTGTTTGTGAGAAAATGTGAATGGGATCTTTTGGTTTATATTCAAACTTGAGCTGACTAGGTTACCTAGACCTTTTCAATTAAAAATGATTAACTGCAATTAATCAATAAACACAATAGCTGACATAGACTGTGAGTAAATGTTTAATTAGGCCTACAGTTGCATTGGGCAGGACTACATGATGCAATCCTGCATAAAGCAAACTCAGCCCTGTGAGTTTTATTGTCCAATCATGTTGCTTTTTCTGTGTCTGTGTATAGGTAACCTCATGTAGCAGGTGTAAAAGAAACGCCTTAAACTACACTAGATCCCCTACATACTGGTCTTGACGAGAAGGAAAAAAACAGTCGGAGGTTCTCTTCTGCACTGTTCAACCAAGTGTCACCAGGTTCACGTCCAAAAGCGGAAGTTGCGTGCGTCACAGGTTCTCTTTCCATTTCCCCTGAAAACCGGAACATCTGGTTGTATGGGAGTCTGCACAGGATTATAGGAAGCCCCCCTAGTCCTTCTTTAAAATGTAATTCATATGAACAAGTACCAGGTTGATGCACTTTGACAGGGATTTCATCATCCCCAAGGCCAGGAGTTTTTCCAGGAGTTTTTAAAAACCATGTGACCCCCTACTCTGGGACATGTGTTTTAGTTTGGTCTGTAGAGAAGAGGAACTGTATTACCAATTGAGAGAACTGAGGATGACAGTGAGAGAGGCTTTCAAAACGTAACACACAGTTAGATACTGATTTTTTTAAAGGATTAAATCTGATATAAATATAATTCTTAGTCTACACAGTTGAATTGGCCTACACCGGATTCTCCTTTATTCCATGCATATCCTACGTTTGTTTCTGTGGTTATCCTTCTTCCTTCCTCTCCCTGAACAGTAATTACTGAGGACATTTTGTATGGATGTATTCCTCGTCATGCCCTTGACTCTGCCCCAGGATATATTTAGCTTCCTTTCCCCTTTCACACGGCACGAACCAGGCTCTGTTAAATTGTATCTTTAGATTGATCAAGAACTTTCTCCTCCTTGAGTCTTATTATTTCATCTTATTCCTGAAGTTCTGTACATTCTTCTAGCCTGATCCGAGATTTGTTTGTGCAGGCTTGCCAACTCCTATGGTCATTGTCAGATTTGGCGTGCTATGTATTTTTTTCTGCTGTAGATAATGTATTAAGTCCTTGACCTGCTTCTGCAAAGCCCCCTGTTACTATTAATTCATATTTATCGCTGTTCTTGTGCTTACGCCATGCTAGATTACCATGGTAACTACTTGCCAATAAATAGCTTTGATTTTTAAAGGTCCTTTGACTTTTTTGTTTGACTCCTTTGTAAGCAGTTAATGGGGATGAATAAAGTTGATGAGGCTCATAAATCTGTTTTATGTCACCATAACAGCATATTCATGAGTCATGATGAAGAGGGTGTGGATCAGGGGTGGATTTATTCAGATGAACGCTGCAGATATTTTGCAAACTGTTAACCTGTGGATACAGATTTGCTGCGAAGACTATCGTATCAATGTTGCAGGTAGAAATGTAAGGAATAGAGCTGACAAAATGTCTATTCTACCTGAAAGACAAACTTATCTGTTCTACACAGTACATTTCTATCTGATTGTTTTGTAACGTTTCACACTGCTGAACAGGAATTCTTGGTATTTTGCTTCTGAAATACTTGTTCTTGTTATTTGGAGAACCTCTTCATGTCTTTAACACACTCAACATAAAAGTCACAGTGATGTACTGCTGTTTCTTCTGTCATGATTTGTCATGAGTTTTTAATAGTTTTATTGCCTTCGATATGATTTAACTGTTTTGGTTAGTAGTCTGCCTGAAGACAAATTGCAGTAAGTTGCTAAGAGGTCCTTTTGGGTAATTTTTGTTTGTCACTAAACTATTCCACACAAGTTGCTTTGATTAAATATTCATGACAGAGATGGAAGAGATGGCACAACATCTGTCTACTCCTGGTTTTCCCCACACTAGATATGAGGATATGAGAGAAGCATGAGACGAAGAAGACATCAGTGGAGTCATAACATAAGTAAACATGATGCAGGCTGGCTCCAAGCCTGTGTTGATTTACCATGGGACTAGAGACCACACATGGGTAAGCAGACACCACTGTTTACAGTGTAAAGCTGCAATCATCAGACAAACACTTTTCACTCCACAACTGAACACACATGCACGCTTTGAAAAGTTCCTTTGTAACTGAAGGGATTCTGACATCAAACTCATATAGGCCTACCGTACAAAAAGCCATGAAATTAGCCAAAAGGTTAATGATAGCAATGAAAGTCTCCTTATTAAGATGACCATTGGATATTAACACTGCCGTGTGTGTGTGTGTGTGTGTGCGCGCGTGTGCGTGCGCCTGTCTCTGTGCTCACTGTGTGTGTGTGCACACGTATATGAGTGTGTGTATAAGAGACAGACACTCATGGCAAATTAATGATTTCCCTGTGAAACGCCCCTCATGGTAAAAGGGAGATAATGAGGTTGATGAAGGAGCCCTAGACTTGTTAATTACCCCTCTGTAATGACTGGGCGATGAAAAACGACCTTATTCAGACTCTTTTCCAAACTTCTCTCTCACTATCATTATTACATGACAGATGGAACCACATGTTTTTACAGAACTGAATGGACAACCTTTTAGAATACAGATGAACTGTGACAAACTATGCCGCTACTCCCCCATCTTGCTAGTTTAACCTTCTCTCTGACTTTACAGCCTCTGCCAAGGTGTAGAACAGAAGAGCTGTGGATGGGATGGAGGGTTGCTCAGTGCTATGGTAACTTGGAACAGAGAGGCAATTTAGGCAGGTGTTGTGTGCTGCCAATTGGAAAGTGTAAGTGCATGGTGTGAAAAGCCAAACAGTCAGGGAAGGTCGGTCGGGGGCGGTCAGCGACGGCCAACTGGAGGGATGCCAGAGGGCAAAGGGGGCATGACAGACTATGGACTCTGGCTGGATTGGTCGGACAGCTGGCTTGGTCTGGTGGTTACCCTGGGAACACGTTGTTCCTTCCTGTAGCCACAGTATGGGAACCTTGAGACCCCTCACAACTACCTCATTGATCCACAGAGTCTAACATAGGTAGAGCTTGAAGGCACACGGTGTGTTACATGAGTGGACTGAAGATGTGCAGTGAGTTGGCGAGTTCTTTATGCAGCGATTATTTTGGCCATGAGTATGAGTACACACACATGCACCCATGTACACACACCATTAACAGACAGGCCAATATGTCTAATCTTTCCTGAGAGATAGCTCTTAACATTGATTTAGCCACAGAAATTGCATAGTGTTTTTGGACATAGTTGGTTCAAAGTGGTTGTTGTCTGCAACCTGGATTGTATAAGACAGACACCCTTTGGACTGTAACACCAGTCTAGACACTATAATCCTGCTATTTATGGGATATTACTATAGTGTGTCTTTAGTTTCTACATCAATAGCAAAAACTGCCTGGGTAATGACTGAGTGGTAATGTACAGTATCTTCACAATGTAAATGGAGTTGTCATAGGGTTGTTGAAGTAAATGTGTTGACCAACATACAGGGGTATGGCTTCCCTTGGTGATCACTGGAGGGAGCTAGCATACAGGCTGGGGCAGCACTGTGGACTGACGGATCATTGACTGACATGATGGTCAACACAAAAGGAAGGTTCTAGTGCTGTGACCACTGCTGTGTTTGTGTCCTTGGACGGAGAGGAAAAATGAATAGAAAAAAATCAGCTAAAATGTCGCTTCAGACAGTCAGTATGTATGCATGCTCAAACAGCTACAAAAGACTCCACTGGCCGCCACTGAACCACCATTGTTAGATTTCTCCAATTAAATGTGAATGTCTGTCCATTTGCTCTCCGTCTCATGTGGTGCTGAAATCTGCCAGTGAAGCTGTCCATCTCATGTGGTGCTGAAATCTGTCAATGGAGCTGTCCACAGTTGGTTCTGAAAACTGCTGCCCATCACTGGTTCCTGTTTATAAGTGGAGGTATCACATACCCACACATAGCCTACAGATATTCCTCTAGTCATCTCCTCTATATGAGACAATGTACCAATATTGGTTTGTTCCTATTTCAAGCTTCCATCACTGAGCCAGGCGTATGTTCCCAGCTCTACTCTACTCTCTAGAGGGGTGAGTTTACCATTTCCCCACAGATGACTAGTGCAAGAGGGCGGTCACTCTGCTGGGATTGGCTCTGACCTCTACAGTAATAGGGTATAGGCTTTTCATGATCGTGAGAATAGCATCAGTTTAATACAAATAAGCAGACATGCAGGCTGAACTACTACAGATGTATCAACTTAAGGCCAGGCATCACACCCTAATAGGGATGTTTCCCCCCCCTTAATCATATCACAATCAACTTTGGCCAGTTGAATGTGGACACTAATATGATACTTTTTTGTATTAAAATGTTTCTGAAATATTGTTAAAATATGCAAATTATGTGAAATTATTAAATATGTGCCTATTTTCATATCACACAAATCCATTTTATCTGGCTGATTTTTAGGATCAGCCTAAATATTTAATTTTGTTAAGACACTCCAGGACCAGATTTATACATAGCAGATTGTGGATAAATATGCTTCTGAGGCTGAGAAAAAATTGCTTGTGTGTGAAAAGAGTTTGACTTTCTGGAAATGTCAGTTAAAGATAAGTAGACTGAATTTAGACTATCAAACACCTATTTAGACCCAATCACCATCTCTTCAAACTACGTTACTACATATAGTCCCGTTTGTAACATTCTCTATGAAATGGGCATTTACATGACGTGTGAGCTTTGAAATTATGAATGTATTTCCATTTTAAGAGGTTACAATTCATGAAATGTTGACTGCCTCTAAGATGCAGACAACACATAAATGGGCTATATATGCCCGATTTAAGGGCGTAAAAGTTAAAAGAAACAAGAAACAAGAAAGATAAAGATAAGTGGGAGGCCATGTAACAATGGAGGGCCGTCAAACTACACAGGTCTAAGCCGAGGGAACTTATCCTCTAGTTCATTGCAAAATGAGAGGTTAAAGGAGAGCTCAGGATGCATTAATATATATTTTCATTAACTTTTTTACTTTTCAAAATACTAATATTAATGGACCAAAATACCAATAAATCCTAAAATTGATAAGTAGATGCAAAGCAATCATTTTTGCCTGAGGTGCCTGGCCTTAATATGATCACCCTTTTAAAGGAGACTTTCCTGCAATGCCAGAGATGTTTAACTTGTGGTGTATTTGAGGTTTAAAAAGTCTTCTGAAGTTTGTAATTTCCACATTGAAATTTCAGACTTGATTTTCCTTGACGAAAAATAGATCAACCCCTACAAAAAATGTCCATTTAATTATAATCCATATAATAATTCACATTTCCTGTTGGTGCAGGATTATTTCCTGCTGTAGCAAACTGTCTCACATTAAGATCCTACCTACATCTGTAAGATCTCCTTTTAAACAAGGTGTATACTGGCATAGAGATAAGGTATCTCTATGGAGTTTACAGAGTGCGTGAGATGCAGGCAGCCCCAGTAAAAACAGAGTGTCTGATGGGAAGGAATGGGAACTATTTATACTACATGTGGGAGTAGTATTATGTAACATCACTTCTTAAGGGGCTGCATGGCCACACTTTCTTTTCAGAGACTCGACTTACTGTAGATGAATGCACTGTAGGATGGTATTAATTGTGGGTGTTTATTGTGAGTATTTCATATATAAATGATACTAATTAATTATATTGCCATGTATGCATATGGGAGGAGATGCCTACACTGCTTACTAATTAGTACAAACATCATTACAATTATTATGTTTGTTCTCTGTGGTCTTGAAGAGTAAACAGGTGTTTATTGATTGATTTGAGAGGTGAAATCCATTCAAGGCTCCTCTATTTTTCGAGACCCATGGTCTTTGTCTGCATAACTCATAAATAACAAGGAGAAAGGATAATGGTCCCCAAAACGAACCCCCATTTGTTAGACCTATCACTGTGAGTCGATTACTCTCTGGCCTTCCTCTGAATGGGGGTTTCAACAAAGGGACGACCAGATCATTGAATCAATATCAAGAATACCTTGGTCAATGGTCAGAATCACAAAAATTTATTTTGGCCAATCAGAATGTAGCAGTAACCCCACTGGAGGCCATATTAACTAGACTAAATGACCTGTATGTTTGCTGTTATCTCTTTGTCGCTAGGCAACAGTGACTAGGGTCTGGTTTCAAGGACATACTCTTTACGCATAGAGAGACTATGTCAATGCTTGTGTCACTACCTTATCTGCTTGAAAAATAAAAATAGTAGCTAGCAAGATGGAGATCAGAGGTTATTTTTAATGAGTGCATTTCGCAAGTGGCTAGTTTGCATCAACTACCTTAACTAAAACCACTGCAAAGGTTTTGCCTGCAAACTTTGGTTTCGAGTCGTGACGTTCTGGCATGTCTGCCTCGTTATTTTTTTGGAGAGCTGTTTGTCTGAAGAGGACACAGCGGAATATTTTCATTATCAAAGTTTTCTGTTGCCTAGAGTGACGTTTTCGAGACTGTAATTGACGTGTCCGCTGCGCTTACCTTCAGCATCTGTCTCAAGAGGTGAGGATATGTGCTCCCTCAACCTGCAGATAGAGTAGATGGTTATCAATTAAATCAGCACACAATATTATTTACCAGACCACCGGACTACATCATTGTTAGTTTATAAAGTGAGGAAAAGTCAAGAGCTCCAATCTTATAAACTTGCTGCTTACCAAATTATGCAGCACCAGTGGCTCATAATCTATAGTTGTAATGATTGCATGAGGAACTGGAGAAACTTTAAATGAGGATAATAGGCTAAATCTACCGCACACCCAAAACCCATTATTGAAGGTGCTGGAGATAAATTGCCAAACTGGAGAAACAGGAAAAAGTCTCCTCACACTTCCAGTAAGATCCTAATTTATTTTAATAGTATCTAAGCTTTCGGTCAGTCAACCTTCATCAAAGCAAGCTGAAAGCTTACAGGAGCTACTATTAAAATAAGTGTGGATCTGACTAGAAGTGTGCAGAGACGTTTTCAAGTTCTTCCAGTAATGAATAGAGGAGAACCTGAAAAGCATAAACACTAATAACCAAGATCATGTAACAACTCACATTCTCATTCTTGAAACTTGAATCACCTTCCCCAGCAATGCAGACCCGTGTTTCTATGTGAGCGTGTGTCCATGCGCGCCATTGCTGGCAATAGGGCTGGGGTGCCGGCTGCTCAAAGTGAGCTGAATAGGTAGACACATCAGGTCTCAGAGCGGAAGGCTCCTCAGTCCTCACAGCTCATTGTGCAGTGGGGAGGAGGAGAGGGCTGATTGGCAGACTTCTAAAATTAGGCTCCGTGGTTGAAGGAAGAAACGTGTGCTCCCATGGGTACCGCGGAGGCACAGGGACTCCAGGACAATATAGAGGGCAAAACGTGGTTCAACATGAATTAGCCTTGAGCAAGAGCTGTAAGCGTTAGGAGGGAGAAAAGCAGGAGAGGGGTAGGAACAGTGCCAACATTAATTAACAATGTCAATGTGATCAAAATGTAAGGATTGTCTAATTAGTTGGGCTTAATTGTGTTACAGAAAAGAAATTAGAGGTTTTAAGACAGACAAATGTATAACTTTTTTAAAGAAAGTGCATTGATGGTGGTTCCTAGTTTTGTGGGTGTGTAGTATAATGTTTTCTATTTTTATGCATGTTTGTAATTCTGGCTTTCAATTCCAACCCTATTTGCATAGTTGCCTCATTTGGAGAACACCTTGTGTAGTTGCAGTGTAGATGAATCTTTAGTTCAGTGCAAAATATTTAATTATTCATAAAGTAAAAGAAAATAAATCTGACTGACAACACTGTTTATTTTGATAGCCTAACTATTTCACTTTTACCTTCACGTTTGATCCACCATATTATTACTGTAGGAGGATATTGGAAATGCATTTTTATTACACTTTTTGGGGTCAAGTTTCAACAGTCATCTGCAGCAACACTGGTGCAGAAGTGGTCAGAGAACTGGTTGAACATCAGATGTGATGATGGTGATAATAATAACAATAATAATGGTGAAAGCTGAATTGCTCGACCACCCACCAAATGTCACTTTCTCTGTGCTGAAGCGACTGCCAGTGCCATATGCAGTCAGCTGCAGCGATGATTGCTTTACCAAATTATACTCGTTGTCAAAACAAGAAAAGGCGTCCGTCCGTGTGACATCTCGGGGATTGGTGTGAAGTTGAGCGCTCTCTATCTCTCTCTCTTCTCTCTCTCTTTTCTCTCTCTGTTTTCTTTCTCTCTCTCTCTCTCTCTCTCTCTGTTTTCTTTCTTTCTCTCTCTCTCTCTCTCTCTCTCTCTCTCTCTCTCTCTCTCTCTCTCTCTCTCTCTCTCTCTCTCCTCTCTCTTCCTTTCTTTCTCTCTCTCTCTCTGTTTTCTTTCTCTCTCTCTCTCTCTCTCTCTCTCTCTCTCTCTCTCTCTCTCTCTCTCTCTCTCTCTCTCTCTCTCTCTCCTCTCTCCTCCTTTCTTTCTCTCTCTCTCTCTCTCTCTTCTCTCTCTTCCTTTCTCTCTCTCTCTGCATTGAAATGTAAAGCACGGTACGGTTCGCAGCACTCCGCACCTGTCTGTTCAGGACTTGACAGCTGTGATCTCTACGCTGTGTAGTTAGTTATCATGACTACTCACAAGGAGCCAAATGCAACTCAAAAGCAAGAAGAGCAGGTATGGAATGTTTTACTAGTGTATGGGTTATTCATAAATCGTAGACAAATATGTTAATAAACTATTTAAAATACATTTTAAGAAACTACACCATTTATTCAAGACATGGTCAGGATAATCTACAGATGTTTGCTGTGACAGTGAGGGCTGAGTCTGATCCTTTTCGCTGCTCACTGACAGACAGTTTATAGCTTAATAGATGTATTTATTTCACCTAACATTAGAGAATATCTTGTCATGCAGACATCGGGAGCTATTCGAGCTTTCTTCTGTCTTTACAGTTTACATTTTAGTCATTTAGCAGATGCTCTTATCCACAGCAATTTACAGTAGTGAGTGCATACATGTTTTTCTCTTTTCTCACAGTAGTCTGCATGTTGAGTTGTATACAATGCCATGAGAATAATTTTGAAGCTTTTCTGTGAAAAAGGACAAAAAGGAAACACAATCTTACCCAACCTGATGCTAATATATTGCTGGTCATTGATGTCAATGTTCACTTGTAAGACATGCAACATCCTCATCAGTTAACATTTGCATGGACCATTGTAGACAAATTAAACATTTATTTATAACTTGAGGGTTTTTGTTGGTGGTGGCTGAGTAAGGGCCATGGCTCATGGCGGAGTCATTGTGTATATAGGCAAAACTTTGGAACTTCTGTTTGAATATTTGATGGGTTTTTAATGTCGAAAATATGAGTGAGCATCCTGTATATTGTATACTTGTCAAGGCCAATAAAGAACCATCATTGATTTGTTGCTTATAAACAACAGGATATCAGTGTGAAAATGCTTCAGGACCAATGGCAATTGTTCTGTGACCTTAAAGACCATCTTGCAAGTTAAATCTGGTTAAATTGTTCGAATTAAAATGTAATATACAGCCCTTGCAGATGGCAATTCAATATACATTTATTTTTTTCTTCCAATTTCCCACCTGGGCTGCTAGAAAAAAAATGTGTGTGACGCATATGCACTAGTAAGCAACACCCCCTCAAGTGCATGACGAAGCCTGTGATTTTGCCTATTTGTTCAGGTGAAGACCGTGCAGACGGCTCTGGCTAGCTAGCAGTGATTCTGATGTAGGTTTTAAGACAAGACCTCTGGGTAGTTTTGAATGGATATTTCCGTAATGTGTCGGCACTGATGATGTGTTCCTGGATGGGATTAACATGTGTGCTGAGTAGCTTCAGCAGAACATCTCATGAACACAATCACATTTCAGTATGACTGTTTGATTGATGAAGGGATGACATTCTGTCTGTCTGTCTGGAGATTAGTCTACAGTACATACGTCCCCAATTTCCCATCAGATAGTGTTAATTGAACTTCTTTTCAATATTCTTGTGAGTTTCTGTATCGTAGACTTAACCAGAGGTGAAATAATATCTGAACTAAATAAGTGTTTGACACAATAAACTCTGTTTCTCTGTAGCTGCCGGTATGCAAATTGGAAGTCAAAGGAACATCTTGCTAATAGTCTTTCGATTTGTGCTGGATCCTTCAAAGATCAGCCAGTGTGGGGAGTCTCTAGATGTACTGTATCTATTTCTTCAGAGGTTGTGCCCAACACTCGCTGAACATTCCGGTAATCAAGACTCAAGAGAAAGGTCAAAGTCAGTTGTCAGGGTGATAGTTTTCTCCTGTTCTAATGAATACTCCAGGCTTGCATCGTACTGGCTATTTGCATTCTCAACTGGAATATTCAGCAAGCTTAAAAAGGATTAGACTTTACAAATAAATAATAGGCTATTTAGTATTTATTAGGATCCTCATTAGCTGCTGCCAAGGCAGGATTAAAACAATTACATTAAAACACAACAGCCTACATAATAAATAAAACAATACATCATACAAGACATTATTACTATACTACACTACAACACTACAATACTACAATATTGCTGTGTGTGTGTGTGGAGAGTGCATGTGTTAGTGTGTGTGCGTATGTGTGTGTGTATCCGCATTCTACCATGAGGTTTTATGTTTTTAAATCAGATTTTACTGCTCACTTGAGTTACTTGATGTGGAAGAGAGTTCCATGTGGTCATGGCTGTATGTAGTATGGCTGTATGTAGTATGGCTGTATGTAGTATGGCTGTATGTAGTATGGCTGTATGTAGTATGGCTGTATGTAGTATGGCTGTATGCGTTTTCCAGCATCTGTTCTGGATATAGGAACTGTGAAGAGACCGCTTGTGGCATGTCTTGTGGGGTATGTATGGGTGTCTGAGCTGTGTGTTAGCTGTTTGAACAGACAGTTCGGTGCATTCAACACGTCAATACCTCTCACAAAGACAAGTAGTGATGCAGTCAATCTCTCCTACTTTGAGCCAGTATTAAAGGCCAGCGGTGCTGCTCTGTTCTGGGACAACTGTAATGTGCCTATGTCCTTTGTGGCACTTGACCATGTAACTGGGTAGTAGTCCAAGTGTGATAAAACAAGGGCCTGTAGGACTTCAGAGCAGTGCTTTATCACAGACAGACCTCTCCCCATCTTAGCTTCCTTTGCATCAATATGTTTTGACCATGTCAGTTTACAATCTAGGGTTACACCAAGCAGTTTAGTCTACTCTAGCTGCTCAATTGCCACATTATTCATTACAAGATTTACTTGAGGTTTCAGGGTTAGCAAATGATTTGTCCCAAATACAATGCTTATCGTTGTTGATATATTTAGGACTAGCTTATTACTTGCAGCTCTTTGTTATTGAACTCCATAGATGTCTCTTTGTTCAGCTAGATAACTTTGCTGTCTTTTTCTGTTCTCTCTCTCGTAACTTCTTCAAACTCTGTAAGGTCTGAAATCTGGATGGTACTGTACATTTGAATCATTTAAAGGCAGAGGATGGGGTAAGGGTGATAGACTAGAGACACATCTCAATTCTTCACTGGCTAGCCTTATCAGCTCTGTGCTTCACAGCTAACCGCCAATATTTCCATGAATACTAAATAGTAGCTAGCTAGTTAACACTGGTGCATTTTTGTTTCTGAAATCATATCAGAGAATGAACACACACACACACACACACACACACACACATACACACACACACACACACACACACACACACACACACACACACACACACACACACACACACACACACACACACACACACACACACACACACACACACACACATACACACAGATAACTGTGTGTGTGCAGTGTCTCAGGCCTTTCTACAGGCCACACATACAGTTGCTATTCTCATCTTCCCTTTGCGGATGCAGAGGCATAGAGCGTATTTATATCTCCCACTCACGCTCCTCTGAAACCATGCTACCTTGTCTTCAAACAACACCCTCTCTTGTTTTGGGATGGAAATATTGGTAATTATTGTGTTGTGTCGCAGAAATCATTCTTACAATTTGGCATCATCCCGGTCTATGCCAGACTTCTATGGTGAAGTTAGCTAACCTTTAGCCAAAATATGTCTGTGCCTTCTGTCTGTGCCTTCTGTCTGTTGCCCTGTGCAGGTAGCTGAGCAAGGATAACCTTCTCAATACAGTGCATTGGGAAAGTATTCAGACCCATTGACTTTTCCCACATTTTGTTACGTTACAGCCTTATTCTAAAATGGATAAAAAATACATAAATCACCATCAATCTAAACACAATATCCCATAATGACAAAGCAAAAACAGGTATTTAGAAACACAGTGGCCTCCATCATTCTTAAATGGAAGAAGTTTGGAACCACCAAGACTCTTCCTAGAGCTGGTCGCCAAGCCAAACTGAGCAATCGGGGGAGGAGGGCCTTGGTCAGGGAGGTGACCAAGAACCTGATGGTCACTCTGACAGAGCTCCAGAGTTCCTCTGTGGAGATGGAAGAGCCTTCCAGAGGGACAAACATCTCTGCAGCACTCCACCAATCAGGCCATTGTGGTAGAGTGGCCAGACGGAAGCCACTCCTCAGTAAAAGGCACATGACAGCCCGCTTGGAGTTTGCCTAAAGGCACCGAAAGGACTCTCAGACCATGAGAAACAAGATTATCTGGTCTGATGAAACCAAGATTGAACTCTTTGGCCTGAATGCCAAGCATCACGTCTGTAGTAAACCTGACACCATCCCTACGGTGAAGCATGATGGTGACAGCATCATGCTCTGGAGATGTTTTTCAGCGGCAGAGACTAGTCAGGATCGAGGAAAGATGAACGGATTAAAGTACAGAGAGATCCTTGAAGATAACCTGCTCCAGAGTGCTCAGGACCTCAGACTGGGGCGAAGGTTCACCTTTCAACAGGACAACGACCCTAAGCACACAGCCAAGACAACGCAGGAGTGGCTTTGGGACAAGTCTCTGAATGTCATTGAGTGGCCCAGCCAAAGCCTAGACTTGGACCCGATCGAACATCTCTGGAGAGAGCTGAAAATAGCTGTGCAGTGACACTCCCCATCCAACCTGACAGAGCTTGAGAGGATCTGAAGAGAAGAATGGGAGAAACTCCCCAAATACAGGTGTGCCAAGCTTGTAGCATCATACCCAAGAAGACTCGCTGCCAAAGGTGCTTCAACAAAGTAAAGTGTCTGAATACTTATGTAAATGTGATATTTCAGTTTTTATTTGTAATAAATTAGAGGGGGAAAAAATGACATACCTGTTTTTGTTTGTTATTATGGGGTATTGTGTGTAGATTGATGAGGGGAAAAAACAATTTAATCCATTTTAGAATAAGCCTGTAACCTAACAAAATAATGATTATAGTAAGGTGTCCTTTTTAGAACCTGATTATAATCCAGCTGAGCCCTTATGTAACCCTAAAGTGGCTCAGAACCACTCCTCAGGTTTACTGTTCATTAATTGTACCCTCAAGTTCTGTCCCATACACTCCTAAGCTTTTGATTATCAACTTCCTGCCATATATCAATCTGTTTTAATGTTGGGAAGAATGCAGTCTTGTCTGACAGTTTTCACAGGGGCTTTCATTTGAAAAATAATAGAATATGAAGTTAGAGAGGTAAAGTTACCCCTGAAGATACAATGTAGCACTGCTGCCTCCCCTTAAAGCTGGAGTCAGTAATGGTGAAACTGCCACGTCCGTTTGCGATATTACAACAAAGAAATTACTTCAAACAATATTATTTGTTCCTTTGAAATCATTGCACATCATTGCATGCGCAATAGAACAGCTGAATATATTTATTTTTTTACACATTGTTGAATGCTCCTCCTGTTTCATAAACAAAACAAAAACAATAACAAATGTACTGGGGCCAACCGTAGCACTGTTTGCCCCTAATGTGGATTCCAGATTTAAGGTTTCCAGTACACTTTGAAGAGTCACTCATCTTTCTCTTCACAAAGGTCATTATTGTCATCTTAGATTTTCAATCACATTAAAATGTGTAGTAGAAGATGTATTCATGTTTGGTCCAAGACAATTAAAGGTCTGCTCCAAAAAGACCAAACAACAATTGATGCGTACACTGACTATACAAAACATTTAGAACACCTGCTCTTTCAAAACATAGACTGACCAGGTGAATACAGGTGAAAACTATGATCCCTTAATTGATGTCTCTTGTTAAATCCACTTCAATCAGTGTGGCTGAAGGGTAGGAGGACAGGTTAAAGAAAGTTTTTTATTCCATGAGACAATTGAGACATGGATTGTGTATGCGTGCCATTCAGAGGGTGAATGGGCAAGACAATATTTAAGTTCCTTTGAACGGGGTATGTTAGTAGGTGTCAGGTGTACTGGTTTGTGTCAAGAACTGCAGCTCTGCTGGTTTTTTTCCATGCTAAACAGTTTCCCGTGTGCATCAAGAATGGTCCACCACCCAAAGGACATCCAGCCAACTTGACACAACTGTGAGAAGCATTGGCGTCAAAATGGGCCTGCATCCCTGTGTAATGCTTTCAACACCTTGTAGAGTCCATGCCCTGATGAATTGAGGCTGTTCTTAGTGCAAAAGGGGGTGAAACTCAATATTAGGAAGATGTTCCTAATGTTTGGCGTAGTGTAGCCTAGTGTAGCTCCGAAGAAAAGCCCAAATGTCAGTCTTCTCCTCCTCCTTATTCTTTACAATTCACTGGCCCTGTCTGACTCTTTAGATGATGCAAAATACCTTTTCGTCCAGTTGAAGTTCTTGAGATGACATTCTGGTGTTTTCAGTGGCACTCAGTGGTGTTGTCAGTGGCACTCAGTGGTGTTGTCAGTGGCACTCAGTGGTGTTATCAGTGGCACTCAGTGGTGTTATCAGTGGAACTCAGTGGTGTTACCAGTGGCACTCAGTGGTGTTACCAGTGGCACTCAGTGGTGTTACCAGTGGCACTCAGTGGTGTTACCAGTGGCCTCACTTTTAAGCCGCAAGATTTCTCCTTCTAAAGCTTTACCTTTTATTATCTGATAAGACTATAATGTGTGCCCTCCAAAACGTGTTCATTGTTACCTCTTCTCAAGTACATCAAGGTGATGCCTTATAACATCTTTATCCCCCAACGCTCATTGAGAAGTGTGTTGCTTCCTACACATTTGCAAAGATGAATTACCCAGAGGATTTATTTATTGATCTTGACTATTATACATTCCATAGAGAGCATGCTAGATTCCTCTCTGTCTGTTATTCTAGTCCCCCAAACATAGCAATAAGCTTTTAGAAAGTTCATCCAGCAAATCAATAAACGTTCAGTTATGCCCAAACAGCCAAGCTGTGTATTACATAGTTGCCTCTGAGCAAACGTTGCCCCCCCCCCCCCCCTTAACATGCATCTTTAACCTCACCCTAGAATGTAATTAAATCTCTAAGTTGTGGAAATCAGCATTTGTCCTACCTCATTTGAAAGGAGGCGATGCCACTCCACTGAATAACTATTGGCCCATATCTAAATAGTCTGTTCTGGCAAAGGTATTGAAGTCCCTAGTCAATAAGCAGCTTAAGGTCTACCTCCAGGAAAATAATATTGTGAGTGGTATGCAATCAGATTTTAGGTTTAGCCGCAGAACTGTCACATCAACTTTGAAGGTTTTGAATGATATTCACTGTGCTTTGGATAAGAAGCTGCATTTTATATCTGTATTCATAGACTTGCCAAAGGCGTTTGACACTGTGGTCAGTACTGTCTTGGTGCAGAGATTGGAGTGTATTCAGATTACTGGTCATGCTCTAGAGTGGTTTGTGAACTACCTGTCATATTGAACCCAGTGTGTTAAGGCAGGTTGTTGTATGTCGGACATTGTAGAGTTGTGCTCGGGTGAGACAGATTATTTTTATGTAGATGACACTGTTCTCTATTCAGGTGGCAGCAGTTTGACTTCAGCTTTTTGAGAAGAATCAAACAGCTTTTAACGTCATTTAAAACTTCTTATGGCTGCAATCCCGGTAACGGGATGATATGACAACAGCCAGTGAAAGTGCAGGGCGCCAAATTCAAACAACAGAAATCTCATAATTAAAATTCCTCAGACATACATGTGTCTTATACCATTTTAAAGGTAATCTTGTTGTTAATCCCACCAACGTGTCTGATTTCAAATATGCTTTTCAGCGAAAGCACCACAAACGATTATGTTAGGTCACCACCAAGCCACAGAATAAGCACAGCCATTTTTCCAGCCAAAGATAGCAGTCACAAAAAGCACAAATAGAGATAAAATGAATCACTAACCTTTGATGATCTTCATCAGATGACACTCATAGGACTTCATGTTACACAATACATGTATGTTTTGTTTGATAAAGTTCATATTTATATTAAAAAATCTGAGTTTACATTGGCGTGTTACGTTCACTAGTTCCAAAAACATCCAGTGACAGTGCATAGCCACATCTATTCAACAGAAATACTCATCATAAATGTAGATGATAATACAAGTTATACACATGGAATTATAGATATACCTCTCCTTAATGCAACCGCTGTGTCAAATTTCAAAAAAACTTTACGGAAAAAGCAAACCATGCAATAATCTGAGACGGCACTCAGAACTATAGTCAAATTAGCCGCCACGTTGGAGTCAACAGAAACCAAAAATTACATGATAAATATTCCCTTACCTTTGATGATCTTCATCAGAATGCAGTCCCAGGAATCCCAGGTCCACAATAAATGCTTGATTTGTTCAATAATGTCCGTTATTTATGTCCAATTAGCTACTTTGGTTAGCGCGTTTGGTAAACAATTCCAAAGTCACAAAGCGCGTTCACTAAAACATGACGAAATGTCCAAAAGTTCCGTAACAGTCAGTAGAAACATATTGCATCAATCTTTAGAATGTTGTTAACATAAATCTTGAATAACGTTCCAACCGGAGAATTACATTGACTTCAGATGAGCGATGGAACGGAGCTCCCTCTTATGTGAACGCGCATGGTCAAAGCATGGTCACCTCATGGCAGTGGTGACTAATTCTCCTCTCACCCGGCCCCCCTTCACAGTAGAGTCATCAGACAAAGTTCTACAGACTGTTGACATCTAGTGGAAGCCGTAGGAAGTGAAAACTCATCCATATCTCGCTGGGATTTCAATGGAAGCTTGGTTGAAAATCCACCAGCCTCAGAATTTCCACTTCCTATTTGGATATTTTCTCAGGTTTTTGCCTGCCATATGAGTTCTGTTATACTCACAGACATAATTCAAACAGTTTTAGAAACTTCAGAGTGGTTTCTATCCAATACTAATAATAGTATGCATATATTAGCAACTATGACTGAGGAGCAGGCCGTTTACTCTGGGCACCTCTGTGCACCTTTCATCCAAGCTACTCAATACTGCCCCTGCAGCCATAAGAAGTTAACAGAATTTGTATGATTTAACCTCTTGAGCCTATGGGGGGTGCTATTTCGATCTTGGAAAAATTGGTCCCCAAATTAAACTGCCTCGTACTCAATTCTTGCTTGTACAATATGCATATTATTATTACTATTGGATAGAAAACACTCTCTAGTTTCTAAAACCGTTTGAATTATGTCTCTGAGTGAAACAGAACTCATTCTGCAGCACATTTCCTACCAGGGAGTGAGATTTCTGAAATCGAAGCCCCTGTTCCCAGGTCAGTTTATAAGTCCCTGTGAACGCTGTGGGGCTACAAACACTGCATACGAGTGCCACATTCCTCTAGATGTCAGTAAGTGGTGACAATTTGAATGGAGTCGATTGCGCAATCTGGGACCTTATATAAGACCCTGGAGCGGAAGTACCTTTCTTTTCAACCGTGCGCCTGACACAGAATGGACGTCGGACTGGCCTCCTTCCAAGCTTTGGTTTAGCCAGTTCTATATCTCCGGTCATGTTTTTATTCGTTATAGTTGTTAAGGACATCATAAGTTAGTTAATTTAAACCGACTTATAGCAATTTATATCAGTTTATTGCGATTTTCTGGCATTTCTTTGTGACGCACTTTCAAGAGTTGGACACTTTTCCGGTACATGCCGAACGTTAGTGGCCATTTCGACAGGACAAGAGGACATCTTTCGACCAAAAGACGATGGTTCTGGAGAAAGGACACCTTGCCCAAGATTCTGATGGAAGCTCAGCTAATAGTAAGAACTATTTATGCTGATAAATCGTTGTTCTGTTGAAAAATGTTAAATGCATAAGCCGCCATTAATTTTTGGGTAGCTTCGCTTTAGCGCACCCTGTATTGCGCAGTAAGGTTAATTTTAAAAATGTAATTCAGCGATTGCATTAAGAACTAATTTGTCTTTCAATTGCTGTCCAACCTGTATTTTTTTAGTCAAGTTTATGAATAGTTTTCGATAAAAATAGGTGTCTTTCCAAGATGGCGCCGGACAGATTGCTTGAGTAGTTGGACACTATTTTCATTTTATAAGCACGATTTGTGCCGCTAAATATGCACATTTTCGAACACTCTATATGTATTGTGTAATATGATGTTACAGGACTGTCATCTGAAGAATTCTGAGAAGGTTAGTGAAAAAATTAATATATTTTGGTGGTGATAACGTTATCGCTCTTTTTGCCTTGAATCAATGCTGGGGTAATGTTTGCACATGTGGTATGCTAATATAACGATATATTGTGTTTTCGCTGTAAAACACTTAGAAAATCTGAAATATTGTCTGGATTCACAAGATCTGTGTCTTTCAATTGCTGTACGCTGTGTATTTTTAAGAAATGTTTTATGATGAGTAATTAGGTAATACACGTTGCTCTCTGTAGTTATTCTAGTCGAGTTGTGATGGTGGCTGCAATGGTAAACTATGATTTATACCTGAAATATGCACATTTTTCTAACAAAACATATGCTATACAATAAATATGTTATCAGACTGTCATCTGATTAAGTTTTTTCTTGGTTAGTGGCTATTTATATCTTTATTTGGTCGAATTGGTGATAGCTACTGATGGAGTGAAAAAATGGTGGAGTAAGAAAAATTGTGTCTTTTGCTAACGTGGTTAGCTAATAGATTTACATATTGTGTCTTCCCTGTAAAACATTTTAAAAATCAGAAATGGTGGCTAGATTCACAAGAAGTGTATCTTTCATCTGGTGTCTTGGACTTGTGATTTAATGATATTTAGATGCTAGTATTTACTTGTGACGCTATGCTAGGCTATGCTAGTCAGCTTTTTTACTGGTGGGGGTGCTCCCGGATCCGGGTTTGGGAGGAACTAGAAGTTCCTAATCTTGTTCGGAATTCCTCTAAAACAAAATGCATGCTATTTTCCAATACTAAACACTCTGAAAACCATGTAATTACCTTGGAAGGACATTCAATAGAGAAAGTCAAAAGGTCCAAATATCTGGGAGTTTGTTTCAAATTCTACACTGAAGGCTCTTGACTCTGTATCTTACAGCCCTTCGTTTTGTCACCAATCAGAGATGTCTAACTCTCCATTGTGATCTCTACAGTGCTCTCTGGTGGACATTACTAGCAACACGCAGGCTCAAGCACTGGTACATTCTTATTTATAAGGCCATTTTAGGGAAACTGCCATTTTATCTATCCTCTATTCTAGCTCAAAACACATTCAAGTTCAGATCTCAATCTTGTGTTGTGCTAACAGTCCCAAAAATGTTTACAGAGCATGGATAAAGGTCATTTCATTACTCAGCCCCCTGATTTCCCTCCAAGCCAACCCAAAACTCCAGAACCTGGTGTTCAAAGTTCAAGGGACAAATAGATGAACAGGTTGTTGGAGCATGTAGTTGTTTCTAATTGTCACCCGGTGTCATTGGTTTGCGTTGCCTTATGTAAGAAATCATGTTCAGTGGTGGAAAAAGTACCTTGATAGAAAATGACTCAAGTAAAAATGAAAGTCACCCAGTAAAATTCTACTTGAGTAAAAGTATTTGGTCTTAAATATAATTAAGTATCAAAAGTAAATGTAATTGCTAAAATATACTTAAGTATCAAAGGTAAAAATCTGTAAAAATTCCTTATATTAAGCGAACCAAACGGCACCATTTTCTTGTTATGTTTTATTGACGGATAGCCAGGGGCACACGCCAACACTCAGATATCATTTACTAACAAAGCATGTGTGTGTAGTGAGTCTGCCAGATCAGAAGCAGTAGGGATGAGTAGGGATGTCCCCCTTGGCGTTCAAAACCTATTTTGTTGCATTACAACCTGTAATTTAAATGGATTTTTATTTGGGTTTCATGTAATGGACAAACACAAAATAGTCCAAATTGGTGAAGTGAAATTAAGAAAATTACTTTTCTTTTTAAAGTCACAAAAAAAAAAAAAAGTGGTGCGTGCATATGTATTCACCCCCTTTGCAATGAAGCCCCTAAATAAGATCTGGTGCAACCAATTACCTTCCGAAGTCACATATTTAGATTGCACACAGGTGGACTTTATTTAACTAAGTGTCGCATGATCTCAGTATTTATACACCTGTTCTGAAAGGCCCCAGAGTCTGCAACACCACTAAGCAAGGTGAACCACCGACAAGCGGAACCATGAAGACCAATGAGCTCTCCAAACAGGTCAGGGACAAAGTTGTGGAGAAGTACATATCAGGGTTGGGTTATAAAAAATTATCAGAAACTTTGAACATCCCACGGAGCACCATTAAATCCATTATTAAAAAATTGAAAGAATATGGCACAACAACAAACCTGCCAAGAGAGGGCCGCCCACCAAAACTCACGGCAAGGAGGGCATTAATCAGAGAGGCAACAAAGAGACCAAAAATAACCCTGAAGGAGCTGCAAAGCTCCACAGCGGAGATTGGAGTATCTGTCCATAGGACCACAGCGGAGATTGGAGTATCTGTCCATAGGACCACCCAGGGACTGCGGTTGAAAATTAGCCGGCTGGCTAAAACCGGCACTTTTACTGAAACGTTGATTAATGTGCACTGTCCCTGTAAAAATAAACTCAACTCAACTCAACTTTAAGCCATACACTCCACAGAGCTGGGCTTTATGGAAGAGTGGCCATAAAAAAGCCATTGCTTAAAGAAGAAAATAAGCAAACACGTTTAGTGTTTGCCAAAAGGCATGTGGGAGACTCCCCAAACATATGGAAGAAGGTACTCTGGTCAGATGAGACTAAATGTAAGATTTTTGGCCATCAAGGAAAATGCTGTGTCTGTCGCAAACCCAACACCTCCCATCACCCCGAGAACACCATCCTGCTGTGGGGATGTTTTTCATCGGCAGAGACCAGAAAACTGGTCAGAATTCAAGGAATGATCGATGGCCCTAAATACGACGAAATTCTTGAGGGAAACCTGTTTCAGTCTTTCAGAGTTTTGAGACTGGTACGGAGGTTCACCTTCCAGCAGGACAATGACCCAAAACATACTGCTAAAGCAACCCTCGAGTGGTAAAAGGGGAAATATTTAAATGTCTTGGAATGGTCTAGTCAAAAACCTCAATCCAATTGAGAATCTGTGGTATGACTTAAATATTGCTGTATACCAGTGGAACCCATCTAACTTGAAGGAGCTGGAGCAGTTTTGCCTTGAAGAATGGGCAACAATCCCAGTGGATAGATGTGCCAAGCTTATAGAGACATATCCCAAGAGACTTGCAGCTGTAATTGCTGCAAAAGGTTGGTCTACAAAGTATTGACTTTGGGAGGGTGAATAGTTATGCGCGCTCAAGTTTTCAGTTTTTTTTGTTTTATTTGTTGTTTGTTTCACAAAAAATATTTACCGTCTTCAAAGTGGTAGGCATGTTGTGTAAATCAAATGATACAACCCCCCCAAAAAATCAATTTTAATTCCAGGTTGTAAGGCAACAAAATAGGGAAAATGCCAAGGTAAGTGAATACTTTCGCAAGCCACTGTAAGTGCATGAATTTGACAATTGTCCTGTCCTGTCCTTGTTACATTCAAAATGTAACAAGTACTTTTGGGTGTCAGGGAAAATGTATGGAGTAAAAAGTACATTTAAAAAATATATATATTTGTTATTTCACCTTTATTTAACCAGGTAGACCAGTTGAGAACAAGGCCCTGAACAACACAGAATTACACATGGGATAAGCAAACGTACAGTCAGTAACAAAATAGAAAAATATATGTACAGTGTGTGCAAATGTAGTAAGATTAGGGAGGTAAGGCAATAAATAGGTCATAGTGGCGAAATAATTACAATTTAGCAATTAAACACTGGAGTGATAGATGTACAGATGATGATGATGATGATGATGATGATGTGCAATTAGACAAACTGGGGTGAAAAAGAGCAAAACAATAAATAACAATATGGGGATGAGGGGCTGTGTACAGGCACAGTGATCGGTAAGCTGCTCTGACAGCTGATGCTTAAAGTTAGTGACGGAGATATGAGTCTCTAGCTTCAGGGATTTTTACAGTTCGTTCCAGTCATTGGCAGCAGAGAACTGGAAGGAAAGGCGGCTAAAGGAGGTTTTAGCTTTGGGGATGACCAGTGAAATATACCTGCTGGAGCGCGTGCTACGGGTGGGTGTAGCTATGGTGATCAGTGAGTTGAGATGATAAGGCGGGGCTTTACCTAGCAAAGACTTACAGATGACCTGGAACCAGTGGGTTTGGCGACGAATATGAAGCGAGGGCCAGCCAACGAGAGCATACAGGTTGCAGTGGTGGGTAGTATATGGGGCTTTGGTGACAAAACGGATGGCACTGTGATAGACTACATCCAATTTGCTGAGTAGGGTGTTGGAGGCTATTTTGTAAATGACATGGCCAAAGTCAAGGATCAGTAGGATAGTCAGTTTTACGAGGGTATGTTTGGCAGCATGAGTGAAGGAGGTTTTGTTGCAAAATAGGAAGCCGATTCTAGATTTAATTTTGGATTGGAGATGCTTAATGTGAGTCTGGAAGGAGAGTTTACAGTCTAACCAGACAGCTAGGTATTTGTAGTTGTCCACATATTCTAAAAGTCAGAACCGTCCAGAGTAGTGATGCTAGGCGGGCGGGCAGGTGCGGGCAGCAAACGGTTGAAGAGCATGCATTTAGTTTTACTAGCATTTAAGAGCAGTTGGAGGCCACGGAAGGAGTGTTGTATGGCATTGAAACTTGTTTGGAGATGGCGGTTATGACATTGTTAAAGACCTTGAGTGTTGCTGAGGTGCACCCATGACCAGCTCGGAAACCAGATTGCGGAGAAGGTACGGTGGGAGTCAAAATGGTCGGTGATCTGCTTGTTAACTTGGCTTTTGAAGACTTTAGAAAGGCAGGGCAGGATGGATATAGGTCTATAACAGTTTGGGTCTAGAGTGTCTCCCCCTTTGAAGAGGGGGATGACCGCGGCAGCTTTCCAATCTTTAGGAATCTCAGACGATACGAAAGAGAGATTGAACGGGCTAGTAATAGGGGTTGCAACAATTTCGGCAGATCATTTTAGAAAGAGAGGGTACAGATTGTCTAGCCCAGCTGATTTGTAGGGATCCAGATTTTGCCGCTCTTTCAGAACATCAGCTATCTGGATTTGGGTGAAGGAGAAGCGGGGGTGCTTGGGCAAGTTGCTGTGGGGGGTGCAGAGCTGTTGGCCGGGGTAGGGGTAGCCAGGTGGAAAGCATGGCCAGCCGTAGAAAAATGCTTATTGAAATTCTCGATTATCGTAGATTTATCGGTGGTGACAGTGTTTCCTAGCCTCAGTGCAGTGGGCAGAGGAGGTGCTCTTATTCTCCATGGACTTTACGGTGTCACAAAACTTTTTGGAATTAGTGCTACAGGATGCACATTTCTGTTTGAAAAAGCTAGCCTTAGCTTTCCTAACTGACTGTGTATATTGGTTCCTGACTTCCCTGAAAAGTTGCATATCGCGGGGGCAATTCGATGCTAATGCAGTATGCCACAGGATGTTTTTGTGCTGGTCAAGGGCAGTCAAGTCTGGAGTGAACCAAGGGCTATATCTGTTCTTAGTTCTACATTTTGTGAACGGGGCATGCTTATTTAAGATGGCGAGGAAAGCACTTTTTAAGCACAACCAGATATCCTCTACTGATGGGATGAGGTCAATATCCTTCCAGTATACCCGGGCCATATCGAATAGGAAGGCCTGCTCGCTATAGTGTTTTAGGGAGCATTTGACAGTGATGAGGGGTGGTCGTTTGACCGTGGGCCCATTACGGACGCAGGCAATGAGGCAATGATCGCTAAGATCCTGGTTGAAGACAGCAGAGGTGTATTTAGAGGGCAGGTTGGTAAGGATGATATCTATGAGGGTGCCCATGTTTATGGATTTAGGGTTGTATCTGGTAGGTTCCTTGATAATTTATGTGAGATTGAGGGCATCTAGCTTAGATTATAGGACGGCCAGGGTGCTAAGCATATCCCAGTTTAGGTCACCTAACAGTACGAACTCTGAAGATAGATGGGGGGGGCAATCAATTCACATATGGTGTCCAGGGCACAGCTGGGGGCTGAAGGGGGTCTATAACAAGTGGCAGCAGTGAGAGACTTATTTCTGGAAAGGTGGATTTTTTAAAGTAGAAGCTCAAACTGTTTGGGCACAGACCTGGATAGTATGACAGAACTCTGCAGGCTATCTCTGCGGTAGATTGCAACTCCTCCCCCTTTGGCAGTTCTATCTTGTCGGAAAATGTTATAGTTAGGGATGGAAATTTCAGGGTTTTTGGTGGTCTTCCTAAGCCAGGATTCAGACACGGCTAGGACATCAGGGTTGGCGGAGTGTGCTATAGCAGTGAATAAATCAAATGTAAGGAGGAGGCTTCTGATGTTAAGATGCATGAAACCAAGGCTTTTATGGTTACAGAAGTTAACAAATGAGAGCGCCTGGGGAATAGGTGTAAAGCTGAGGGCTACAGGGCCTGGGTTAACCTCTACATCACCAGAGGAACAGAGGAGGAGTAGGATAAGGGTACGGTGGAAGGCTATAAGAACTGGTAGTCTAGTGCGTTGGGAACAGAAAATAAAATAAGCAGATTTCTGGGTGTGGTAGAATAGATTCAGGGCATAATGTACAGACAAGGGTATGATAGGATGTGAGTACAGTTGGGGTAAACCTCGGCATTGAGTGACGATGAGAGAGCTTGTATCTCTGTAGACACCAGTTAAGCAAGGTGAGGTCTCCCCGTGTGTGACAAAATAGCTATCTAAGGCATGTTGAGCTGGACTAGGGTCTCTACAGTGAAATAAAACAATAACTAATCGAAACAGCATAAGACAAGGCATATTGACATTAGAGAGAGGCATGTGTAGCCGAGTGATCATAGTGTCCAATGAGCAGCAATAGGTGAGTCGGGGAGCTGTTCGGTAGTCGCTACTATGCTAGGCGAGCGGGAGGCACGGCATTTAGAAAGCTAGCGGGCCGGGGCTAGCAGATGGGTCTTCGGCGACATCTCAACGGGAAAGCCTGTTGAAACCACATCGGACGATTACGTCGGCAGCCCAGTCGTGATGGATCGGCGGGACTCCGTGTCGGCAATAAAGGGTCCAGGCCAATTGGCAAAAGAGGTATTGTAGCCCACGAATTAGCGGATATACCTATTCGGCTAGCCGGGAGATGGGCCTAGCTCGAGGCTAGCTCAAGGCTAACTGGTGCTTACTTCGGGACAGAGGCGTTAGCCAGCAGTAGCTTCTCGGTTGCAGCTAGCTAGCTGCGATGATCCGGTGTAATGGCCCAGAGCTTGCGGCAGGAATCCGGTGATGTGGTGGAGAAAAGCAGTCCGATATGCTCTGGGTTGATATCGCGCTGTGCAGACTGGCAGGTATTGACCGAGCTAAAGCTGGCTGGTGTCCGAGCTAAAGGTGAGGACCATTAGCCGTGGCTAACAGTGACTACTAGCTAGTAGCTAGTTAGCTGGCTAGCTTCTGATGGAGGTTCCAGTTATAACGTATAAAAATAGCAGATCCGTACCACATTGGGTGAGGCGGGTTGCAGGAAAGTATATTTAGATCGTAGGTGGAAAGTGAGATTAAAAATATATTTGGAAAAAAATATATGTATATATTTTCTTTAGGAATGTAGTGAAGTAAAAGTAGTCAAAAATATAAATATTAAAGTAAAGTACAGATACCCTAAAAAAACTACTCAAGTAGCACTTTAAAGTATTTTTTATTAAGTACTTTACACAACTGAATGTTGTTTTACTTCACATATACCACACACATGCATGCATGCACGCACACAAACAGACATCCACTGTTTGTTTGCTGTTGTATTTGTGCTGTTGCCAGTGTCTTCTGTCTGTGTTGTTTGTCTTGTCTTTCATCGTTTTTGGGGGGGGGGGGGTTTCAGCCCCCGTCTCCACAGGAGGCCTTTTGCCTCTTGCCACGCTGTCATTGTAAATAACAATTTGTTCTTAATTGACTTGCCTGGTTAAATAAAGGTAAAAATATATATAAATTATAATACAGATAATTGTATCAGGGGCTTTCTCTGGGGTGTTGAGTTCTTCAATTGGAAATTCGTTTTGAGCGTTTCTGCTTCTTGAACTGCTCTGAAAAGAATGCATTTCCGAAAAGACTCATGATTAAAACTATGTTTCTGTGTGTTGAGGAAGTGTTTTTCAGTTGTTCAGTTGTTGAGAAGTGACAAATAAGAGGTTGATGTTTGTGTTATAGTTCTTGCAGTCAGTGTATGGTCCTTGGTGGCACAGCTGTGGACAGATAGAGATTAACTTTATTGCATTGAGGTTGGGTTCACTTTTCTGTCAATAACGCATGCTGAAAGACCTCCTGCAGTCAGTCTTATAGACAGTACACACTCTGTCCCTTTGTGCTCAAGGTCAGATATCAATTTACTGATGGTAACTGAAGAGGAAGTACGAACGCACGCATGCAGGCACACACTGACACACACGCACGCATGTACCCATGCGCACAGGCACGCACACACACACACAGGCACACAGGCACACACAGACACACACACTCACTCAAAAGAAGGAAGCGAAGGACTAATTTCCTCATGTCTTTTTGTATTTGTTTTGTTTCTGATTACTTTTATCTGTGGCATTGTCAGTGATGGATTCTTACTGTCTACACGTATGAATTGTTAGTAATCTCACCAATTGTCCATGGCAAGGTATTTTAGGAGGTTACCACAGTGTTCACTGTAGCAGAACAGAACGTTCTCTAGGTGTAGCTCATGAGAGAACATGGATATTAAATAGAAAAAAAGAAGGGAAGCGCTGCTAGGGTAAACAATACTAAGTCTTTGTAGATAGAAGATGCGCTTTTGTAAAAGGGGTAAATTGGTCAAAGAATGGAGGACCAAGGCACTCTTCATGTGTCTTTGTACTCACTGACGAATGTCATACAGCCGAAACGTGTCAGAGTTATAACGTCTTGTTCCATTGAACATGCTATACAAATAAAGTGCCTTGGTCCACCTTTCTTTCTGATAGAGAAAACAATAAATCACAGAAAGGAGTAAAGGCTGAGGTAGAAATAATTTAATCGATTTTGTCTGGATTCTAAAAAAGGACAACACAATGCACTTGTTTAATTCTTGTGTATTTCACCATTGTATTTCAACACAGTGAAAGGACACTTGTATGAGTCATTTCAGTGAACTCCACTCAATTTCTGAATTTCTGGAGTTTAAGCTATGTGTGCCTTAACTTTTTTGAAGTTATCAAACATGTTTTGCTTTGGCTGAGTACAGTACTCTATATTGTATGGAAAGGGTACACCTTGATTTGTAGGCCTACCCATCTTTCAACATAAATATTATACCCTCCAATCAGAATTGACCTCTTTATCATAATGTCCACAGCAGGTATTTGATTCAAAGAGCAGTTGGTGCCCATTGTCCTCAGACAATAGACTTAATTGGCCCTATTCAGACCTTGATTGACTGCAGGAGGACAGAAGCGTTCAAGTTTTTCCGAATGGAGCAGCGGACGGTGCCGGTGGCACACTGAATAGCCTCAGACAGATGCCCTAGCTTATCTTTCTCTCTGCATTGTTGGAAAAGGACCCGCAAGTAAGCATTTCACAGTCTACACCTGTGGTATACAAAGCATGTGACAGATAAGATTTGATTTGATTTGATATGTAAACTCAATACCCTGCTGGGCTGGCATGCATTCTTAATCTCACTAGTTAACGCCCATGACTTATTGATGATGGCGTTTCAGGGGAGAAGTTTACCCCCACTCACAGGGAAGGGCTTGACCCCTCTCAGGCCATCGCTATGGCTATGTGATAGTTGAGTGATAGATCAGGTGTCAGATGACTACCAGACTAACCTGTCTGGAACTGCATGGTCACCTGTTTAAGTGTTTACTCCTGTGTTTCAGAACCATGACTTCAAGTCTCTCCACTCTCCAATCATTTTCTTCAACCCCATATGTATCTGTTCCCTATCCACCTGTCAGAGATACAGTACCCCCACTCTGCTTCTACCCCTCTGACTTCCAAGACTTACAGCCCACACCTGAAAATAGAATGCAGAAGACAACAAATGGAAAGACAGAATTGGTTATTTTCCCTTGGTGGCTTCCTACTCTTTTTGTTTAGTCAGTTGGGGGAGAGCTAGGAGAGAACTAGAGAGAGAGTTGCATGACAGGGGCTTTGTTTTGGTGTGGTGTTTGTCTGATGAGAACAGCGGAGGTGAAAATGGCTCTGGTCCTCATTTATTTATGGAGCCTCTTATTGTTATCAAACTCGGTGCATGCTGGCTTGTTTTTCACACAGGCTAACACACGAGGACAGCTGAATTCATGAGACTTCCCTTGCCATGCCCAAATAAGCGCTCTCAAGAGTTCTGCACTTCGTCTTGTGTTCAGAGAAAGTATTCTTGACTCTGTGGGCTCATGCACCCTTTTGGTGAGGGTGGATGAGTCTACCTTCTGTAAAAAAGCCAAAGTTGGAGTTTGTACAGAGTTTGTACAGATGTTTGTGCAGATGTTTGTGCAGATGTGTGTAAAGATGTTTGTGTAATGTAGAGCTGGAGCATACAGATCTTAATTTGATCAGTCTTGTGTTGCTGAGAATGTTCCTCTACAGCAGGAAATGCAAAAGTTTTAGTGTATTTGAGTTTTAAAAAGGCTTCTAAAGTTTTTAATTTCCACCTTAATTTCCACATTTGCACTAATGAAAAATGTATCAACCCCTACAAAAATGTCCATTAATTATAATCTACATAATAATTCAAATGTCCTGTTGCTGCAGGATTATATTCCTGTTGTAGCAAACTGGCTCAAATTTAAGATCCTACCGCAGTATGGCTTGTTTGTTGGCAGATAGGACAAAAATAACATCTGAGTTTTGTCTGCCTCTACTATTCCGTGGGGAGGGTTGTTGGTTGGTGCCAATGGAGGTCTTGGTACATCGTTTTTATTAACTTCAGTGGAGTATTTTCAGTCTTTGTTAGCTCAGAGTTCTTCTCTTTGTTGAGATGGTAAACAACAATAGAAGAATATTGTACAAACTAATTTAGTGAATTTATGTTGATTAGAGTGCATGTTTATGAATGGCAAAGTGCTTGTGGTTCTGTGTGATACTGTGTTGCTCAGTTGGTTGAGCATAGGGCTCGCAACGCCAAGGATTGTGGCTTTGATTAATGCTGGGGCTTCCCATATGAAAAATGTATGCACAATTGACTGTAAGTCACTTTGGATAAAAGTGACTGCTAAATGGCATATATTATTCATTTATGTTTTTCCATCCAATTTGACTCTTTCAGTGCATTAAGGAGTATGAACACACATCATTTGGTCCTTTATATTCAGTACAGGTACTGTGTGTCTGCAGGCTACAAACACAAACAACCTGGTATGTTTTATGTGGAGGCAATGGGCCTAAATTCACCTATTGTCACAGCAGCGTTTGTTCTATTGTTGCTAGAGGATGAGATATGGAGGGGACTGACAGTAGCTAGCAGTAACCAGGTGGGTGGTTCAGATAACACCAGCAGCTGGCAGGTGTTGGTGAAACGATGAACTGAAGAACTTTTGGCCGACACACAAGTTGCTACAGGAACTGAGAAACACACAAACAAACAAAAGAGATATAAATAGTCTCTGTTCTAAGGTGATGTAGTGTTGGCAACTTGTATAAAGATAACTGTGTATTTTGATTAGGAAGTAAGGTGTAGGGATGTTTCTGAAATACTTGCAATTTTGTTTGCTTCTCAAAGGCTCGTACAGGCCCGCCCCGCCCCAAACCCATGTTGAACAGCCCTACTGTGAGCATGTTGATAACATAAAGGGAAGGAATAGACTGGAAAGGAGGAGAAGACTCCCCAGCTAGCACATAACATTCTGAGAACCAAATAATTCTTAGAGCTTGGTGAGAGTGTGGTTGTCCAATGGTTATTTTGCATACAACCTTCTGGGAATGGTGCAGGATAGTTGCTTGGCTTTGGATCATTCTCAGCACATTTAAGGAACTTGACAAGAAAACATTATTTTGTTGGTACGTATTTCATTGCTTTATCAGAACGTTTCTTAAAAGTTCAAACATGGTTACATTTCATTTCAATTTTGGTATTGTTTCAGGAATGTTCTCCAACTGGTTTAACATTGGGAATGTTCTCCAACTGGTTTAACATTGGGAATGTTTTCAAATATTTCAGAGAATGTTGACAAACAACATTTTTCTGTGGGAAGAACATCAGCATAATGTTTCCTCATGGTTCTATTTAAATTCATGTTTTCAAATTGTCCCAAGAATATTAAGAAACAACGTTCTTCTGTGGGAATGTCAGTACTTCAGCATAACGTGTTTTCAAATTGTTTATGAGAGCGTTAAGAACTTTTGTAACGTTCAGAGAAGGTTATTTAAAAACATTCATGGCGAACTGAAGATGGTAGTGCTGAATGCCTTGTGAAAAAAACGTAGGATTCAATGTCCCCAAAACCGACTAAATAGTAGCACTTTATGCCGACACTGATCAGCTCACTCCTGGGCAATAATATCCAAGCTGGATAACAACTCAAAACAACAAGGCTAGAGAAGTTTATTGACAAATACTACCAATGCAGTCAACGCCAAAACATGTAGGAGAGTAGCCTAACCACGGAAAACATGGAGATCCAGACACAGGTGACCTATGCTTTTCACCACCCTCTACAGTAAGCGTGGAAACTGATCTGCTAAAATCAGTAACTGACTAATTGAGCGTAGGCCTACTTGAGCTAGTCAATACAGATATACAAGAGATGAAGGCGAGCCTTGAGATGAGTAATGAGAAAGCCGCGACACTGGAGAAAGAAGCTAAAAGGTACTGTCAATACTATCGAAACTGACATTAATGAACTAAGAAAAGAGAACACGTTTCTAAGAGAATCCGTACTTCATATACAGACTAGATCTATGCAAGAAAATCTGGTGCTACCATAATTAAAGAGAATGAGGGTGAAAATCCAGAGTGTGGTCAAAGAATTCCTTTTTAAAGCGCTATAGATCCCAGGCGATACTGTCGACAAAATCAAATTCCAACGTGTACATCGACTCGGACCGAGAGGACATCGATACGAGCGCCCAATTGTTGCCAAATTTGCGTACCTTAAGGACAAACTAATGGTTAAAGGTTTGGGCAAAAGAGTCGCCATCGTGACAATAGGCATGAACGATCAGTTCCCAAAGGAAATCACAGAACGGCGCAAAGTACTGTTCAAAGGTATAGACTAAAAGGGAAATGTGTAGCTCTCGTAGTCGATAAGCTGTACATTGATAACCAACTGTTCCGAGACACCAAGACTACTCCATGGCTATTGTAAAAATAGAAAGTTCCCATAGAACAGGCGAATAATGGAACACCCAACACTATCTGTGTTAGTATAAAAAAACGAGAAAATAAAAGAATACAACAATTGATAAAGACATAAACAACAAATATGCTTTACTACTCTAGGTCGTGAATGTTGTTGTAAAATTATTTAATTTAATTTATGAATAGATAAGACAGCATCAGAAGAATGTCTAGTCTTCTGGATCACAAAAGTACTCAAAAGCCCAAAATGAGGTGGAAATAGAAAGAAAAACAGAGGACATAGAAGGGGGATACCTAGTCAGTTGTACAATTGAATGCATTTAACCCACCCCTCTGAATCCGAGAACTGCAGGGGCTGCCTTAATTGACGTCATCGACGTCCAGAGAAAAGTTGTTGTTGGGGGTTAACTGCCTTGCAGTTTACTGTCGCTGGACCAGACAACTGCCTTGCAGTCCACTGTCGCTGGACCAGACAGGACTGGCAAAAAGTGCTCTTCACTGACAAGTCGCGGTTTTTGTCTCACCAGGGGTGTTAGTCGGATTCGCGTTTATCGTCGAAGGAATGAGCGTTACACTGAGGCCTGTACTCAGCGGGATCGATTTGGAGGCGGAGGGTCCGTCATAGTCTGGTGCAGTGTGTCACAGCATCATCGGACTGAGCTTGTTGTCATTGCAGACAATCTCAACGCTGTGCGTTACAGGGAAGACATCCTCCTCCCTCACGTGGTACCCTTCCTGCAGGCTCATCCTGACATGACCCTCCAGCATGACAATGCCACCAGCCATACTGCTCGTTCTGTGCGTGATTTCCTGCAAGACAGGAATGTCAGTGTTCTGCCATGGCCAGCGAAGAGCCCAGATCTCAATCCCTTTGAGCACGTCTGGAACCTGTCGGATTGGAGGGTGAGGGCTAGGGCCATTCACCCCAGAAATGTCCGGGAACTTGCAGTGCCTTGGTGGAAGAGTGGGGTAACATCTCACAGCAAGAACTGGCAAATCTGGTGCAGTCCATGAGGAGGAGATGCACTGCAGTACTTAATGTACTGCAACACCAGATACTGACTGTTACTTTTGATTTTGACCCCTCGCTTTGTTCAGGGACACATTATTCCATTTCTGTTAGTCACATGTCTGTGGAACTTGTTCAGTTTGTCTCAGTTGTTGAATCTTGTTATGTTCATACACATATTTACACATGTTAAGTTTGCTGAAAATAAACGCAGTTGACAGTGAGAGGACGTTTACATGTGGAAAAGTGATGTCAGAGCGGAATGGACTAAGATACAGTAGAATAGTATAGAATACAGTATATACACATGAGATGAGTAATGCCAGATATGTAAACATTAAGTGACTAAGATACCGTAGAATAGTATAGAATACTGTATATACATATGAGACGAGTGTTGCCAGATATGTAAACATTATTTAACTGACTAGTGTTCCATTCCTTAAAGTGGCCAGTGATTCCTAGTCTATGCCTATAGGCAGCAACCTCTAATGTGCTAGTGATGGCTGTTTAACAGTCTGATGGCCTTGAGATAGAAGCTGTTTTTCAGTCTCTCGGTCCCAGCTTTGAAGCACCTGTATTGACCTCACCTTCTGGATGATAGCGGGGTGAACAGGAAGTGGCTCAGATGGTTGATGTCCATTAACTTTTTGGCCTTCCTGTGACATCGGGTGCTGTAGCTGTTCTGTAGGGCAGGTAGTTTGGCCCCGGTAATGCGTTGGGCAGACCGCACCATCCTCTGGAGAGCCTTGCTGTTACAGGCGGTGCAGTTGCCATACCAGGCGGTGATACAGCCCGACAGGATGCTTTCAATTGTGCATCAGTAAAATTTTGTGACGGTTTTAGGTGACAAGTCAACTTTGACTGCACAGAGGTGCCTGAGAAGAAGGGTCATTGGGGGACCAGCGTGTGTGTGTGTGTGTGTGTGTGTGTGTGTGTGTGTGTGTGTGTGTGTGTGTGTGTGTGTGTGTGTGTGTGTGTGTGTGTGTGTGTGTGTGTGTGTGTGTGTGTGTGTGTGTGTGTGTGTGTAGGGAAAAGGGGGGTTTCCGAGCTCCATCAGCTTCCCGTTCCTGGTCAATTTGGCATGCCTTCTCAAACACTCACACATCGAGTCTACTCTTGATTTGGGCAAGGGGATGGATCAACTGTTGAACAGCTGAGCGTGTGTGTGTGTAAGGGAGAGAGAGGTAGAGGTGTTTGTGGGGGTAGGATGTGTGTGTGTATGCATCCCACATCCGTTGCGACGGGGTGCTGATGTTAGGGATAGTATACAGTGGTTTCTCAATTAAAAGTTTTGAGCTCCTGCTGCAGCAGTATGTTGTAGATGGTGGTAAGTTGCGCCATTCTTTCGTTGTGCAACACTGTCACAAGTGGGAGTTAGATCGCTGATCTATCGGTAGTCTAAATTGTGGTACAAATTGTGGGATTTTTCACACCTACCCGAGCTATTAGACTATCCTTTTGTAAATAAATTAAAATAAATTAAAATAAAAATGTAAAATAAAAATGTAAAATAAATTAAGATGTGAATGTTTCAGTCCGAGAGTCTCTCTCCTCAGGCACTAGAGTCCTGCATCAGGCAACAACAAAAAAATTGCTGGTGGGTGGTCACGTAGTTGAAAGAGAGCTTGGGTAAATAGAATGTGCAATTACACTTGACATGTGGACTGACAATTTTCGAAAAATTGGATACTTGTGCCTTGAAGCCCGTTACATAAACAAAGAGTGGGTGTTATCCACCATGGAGTGGGACAGTACAGCTCAAAATTGCAGATAACTTACAGTAAGGCTAGTTATTGTGAAAGAATACTTGTGGATCTTGTTGATTTCCTCTATCGGTTCAAGAGGCCTACTATCCACCTGGTAATTGTGTGGCGTCACCTACAGATGGATTTGTGGTTTCAGAGAGAAGCCAGCTGCAACCCTGTTACCAGGCACGGTGGGCTTTTGGTTTCTCTCCCTCTAAAAACAGAAAGAATTCTAAATAACAAACTGGCTTGATAGCCCCTCTATAGAAAGTGCATTTCTGAAACACAGAGTCCTTCGTTGCTGATGTGAAGAAGAAACTGAATGAAAGAGAGTCCAGCGAGGATAGGAAGCGGAAAAAGGTTGACCATGTTTTCAAGACCTGAGCTACTTTATTTATTTATTTTATTTATGAAATGTAGTAGTTTATTTAGGCACTTTAATATATTAGTTAGGCTCAGCCTATTTAGTAGGCTATCTTATAGCATAAAACTATATTTGTCAGCATAAAGCTGAGTGATTCACTCATTCATCGCTTTGGATCAACATAAATAAGTACCAACATTCTTTCTGATTGTCTTTAACAGGTTGAAAATGTCTTTAATAACCTGCTCGTGTGTGTGTGTGTGTGTGTGTGTGTGTTCAATTATTTGTGACATTGTGGTTACAATTAACAATGGAAACAAAATAAATTAAATAAATCCTACTCATAATGAATAATCACATGGTTGTTGCAAGCTTTTTTTTTGTAAGATTATTTTGTATTTTTTTGACAATATGAAACATACACATACAAACGGCAACTACATCACACCTGCCCAGACCCACATCTCACTCTCCACCACATTACCTTTACATTTTAGTCATTTAGCAGACTCTCTTATCCACAGCGACTTACAGTAGTGACTGCATACATTATCATACTGGTACCCTGTGGGAATCAAACCCATAACCCTGGCGTTCCAAGCGCCATGCTCGACCAACTGAGCACAAGGCCTCAAACTGCACCATTTTGTTTCTCTCCGTACAGCCTTATTCTAAAATTGATTGAATCGTTTTCCCCCCATCAATAGTTCAATCTTGGTTTCATCAGACCAGATCATCTTGTTTCTCATGGTCTGAGTGTCCTTTAGGTGCCTTTTGGCAAACTCCAAGCGGGCTGCTATGTGCCTTTTACTGAAGAGTAGCTTCTGTCACTCTACCATAACGCCCTGATTGGTGGAGAGCTGCAGAGATGGTTGTCCTTCTGGAAGGTTCTCCCATCTACACAGAGGAACTTGGGAGCCCTGTCAGAATGACCATCGTATTCTTGGTCATCTCCCTGACCAAGGCCCTTCTCCCCAGAATACTCAGTTTGGCAGGGTGGCCAGCTCTAGGAAGAGTCGTGGTGGTTCCAAACTTCTTCCATGATGGAGGCCACTGTGTTCTTGGGGATCTTCAATGCTGCAGACATTTTTTTGGTACCCTTCTCCAGATCTGTGCCTCGACACAATCCTGTCTCAGAGCTCTACGGACAATTCCTTCGACATCATGGCTTGGTTTTTGATCTGACATGCACTGTCAACTGTGGGACATTATATGTGACCGACACCCTCGATTCGGTCATATGTAGCAAAATTTGAAATTGTGTTCTTTACATTGGATTAAAGTAGAGGCTCAACTAGAAAATGGTATATCATACACTACAGTTGAGGAACAATGGGAAAGTAATTCTGCTTTGAAAGTTGACAAACTTGTAACCTCACTTTTGAGAAAATGGCCTTTGAATGTTTTGGTATACCTATTGGAGAGCTCTTCTTTGTCTACACCCATTCAGCGTTGTTCACACCCTCTTAATTAAAACCTCTTCGGGCTAGGGGGCGGTATTTTCACGTCCGGATGAAAAGCGTGCCCAAAGTAAACTGCCTGCTACTCAGGCCCAGAAGCTAGGATATGCATATAATTTGGGTAGAAAACACTCTAAAGTTTCTAAAACTGTTAAAATTATGTCTGTGAGTATAATATAACTTATTTGGCAGGCGAAACCCCGAGGACAAACCATCCAAGAATTGTTTTGTTGTTGAGGTGACAGTGTTTTCGATGTGTTTTGTATGTGGATCTAGATTTCTAAGGCACTTGCTTGCAGTTCCTATCGCTTCCACTGGATGTCAACAGTCTTTAGAAATTGGTTGATGTCTTTCCTTTGAGAAATGAAGAAGTAGCCATTTCCTATCTGGGTGGAAAGCCAAGTGTACTGTTGTGGTTGGGGCGCACGACCTGAAAGCTCGCTCCACTTTGTTTTTATCCGCTATTGAACGCAGTTTATCCCGTCTTAAATTGTATTGATTATTTACGTTAAAAAATACCTAAAGTTGTATTAGGAAAGTTGTTTGAAATGTTTGGACCAAGATTACAGGTAACTTATTAGATATTTTGTAGTCATGTTGCGCGAGTTGGAACCGGTGTTTTTCTGAATCAAACGCGCCAAATAAATTGACATTTTGGAGATATAACGACGGAATTTATCGAACTAAAGGACCATTTATGATGTTTATGGGACATATTGGAGCCAACAGAAGAAAATCTTCAAAGGTAAGGCATGAATTATATCGTTATTTCTGAGTTTTGTGTCGCACCTGCCGGGGTTGAATTATAATTGTCATGTGTTTGTTTGATGGGTTGCTGTCCTCAGATAATAGCATGGTTTGCTTTTGCCGTAAAGCCTTTTTGAAATCTGACACAGTGGCTAGATTAACAAGAAGTTAAGCTGTATTTTGGTGTATTGCACTTGTGATTGTATGAAAGTTAAATATTTCTTCTAATTTTGGGGAAATTTCGCACTCTGCAATTTCACCGGATGTTGTCGAAACGTTCCGCTAGTGGAACCCCTAGCCGTAAAATGTTTTAAGCTTTAGCCCCACCCATCTCTTTAAGGGTTTGCATGTGTGGCCATGTGCTAAACAACTAAATATTTCAAGACTAAAGAATGGTTTATACTATGGGTGTGTTAGTAAATTTAAGTGTGTGCTCTGGGCATTGTTAGATTGTCCGTTCCTAAATTCAGAGCGTTTTGCTCTCGGAGCGTTTAGAGCGCACACTGGACACTGACCGAGGAGAAGGGTTGATCCGAGCGTTCTGTCCTAACAACAGCAGTCAGGCACCCAAGCTAACTGGCTAACGTTGGCTAGCTTGCTAGCTACTTCCAGACACAAATGAGATGACAGCTCACTCTGACCATTTTACTCGCCATTGCAGAGCTGATTAGGCTGTTTTTATGTAATCCAGAGCATTGGTGACTGCAGCTGGGCTGCTGGCAACAATTTAATTATATTTTTTGGCCAACGTTTACTGACACCGACACCACTCAGACGAGAGTGCTCTGAAATTGGAGAAGATAGCCAGAGCGAATTTACCAGCTACGTCTATCAATAGTTGTCAGAGTGGCATCATGAACAGTCTATTGAAATGGTTACTTGGTTAGGTTTTGAGAGTTTTCAAAAAACTAATATACAGTATATACACATTTTGTGGGACAAATTTAACATCCAACTTTTTACCTAAATAATTCACTCATTTATATGTTAGTATTAAACTATTTTCCAAAACACAAGATTAATCTGTAAAACAAATAATGAGACATTATTTGGTTACAAAACTGAAGATGGTGTTGGTGAAGAACCATTTTTAAGAGTCTACAGGAGGGTGCACCAACTACGCAATGAAAAGTTGACAGGCAAGTCATTTTTGTTTTTACCGGAAGGCTAGCCAACTAATCAACTATCTAGTAAACACTTCGGATACGAGGTTGGTGTCTCTTTTTTAAACAAAATTAAACGGATAGATCTTGTAATTGAACAAAATCGTAAGGTGGCCAATAACTGGGGAACGTATGCCGATAACACGGGACATATTGTTTTTGCTAAAACGCTTATCAAAAAGCTGATAGTAGTAGTATTTCCACTGAAATGTCAAACATGCTAATTGCTAACCCGTTAGCTAACATTTTTACGACATCAATAATCAAAAAACATTGATGGCTTGATCACAAAAACACTGTTGAAGGTAATATATTTCTTAAACACTGTTGAATATACCAATAATACAGGGTGCTATGCTAGCTATCTAGCTAAACAATGAACCATGATCCCAACTCATGACGTTACTACCCTGCATGAATCTGCAGGTAGCTAACCAACCAGGTGCAATGTTAGCTAGCTAACATTAGGCTATAACTAGCAAAGCAAATGGCTCTGAGATACAACTAACATTACTACACAGATCACACACGTAATGTTAGCTAGCTGACCTAACAGCAGTCAAGCACGCAAGCTAACTGGCTAATGTTAGCTAGCTACTTCGACACAAATGAGAGAACAGCTCACTCTGACCATTTTACCCGCCCTAGCAGAGCTGGTTAGGCTGTTTTTATGTTATCCAGAGGGTTAGTGACTGCAACTGTGCTGCTTCTTAACACCCGCCCGCTTAACCCAGAAGCCAGCTGCACCAATGTGTGGGAGGAAACACTGCTCAACTGACGACTGCAGTCAGCCTGGAGGCGCCCACTTGGTTGTCATGCCTCTGGAAGTAGGCTAGACTGGAACCAGGCTAGAATCAGCCTTGGATACCAACGGATAGAGCAAAGTCTTAACCCTGATTCACCTATAGGACACTCATCCCTCTACACTCTGAACTGAGATGGTGTGCAGTGAATTATCTGCCTCAGTTTACATTCGATTGTCAGTCTTATCGGGTAACTAATACAGCCAGTGCACCTCCATAGGGATATAGTTAGGTTTTGTATGTCATGTGGAATTGATTGTATGTGTTTATAGTATTAGGGTTGATAGACCGTCTACCATCTGTTTGTCTCTGAGGAAAGGACAGGAGAGGCTCATCATTTTCTCTCTCGTTCTGCATGGAGCAAGAGCACATAGTACATACGCCACTCCACCCAGGCAAAGAGGCTGCAAAGAGACTCATCCTGAGCACTAGGACCATGGGGTACTGTAATACAATACTAGAGGAGGTAGAATGACTGTAGAAGCTGCAGGATGATGATCTGTCCTACAGAAAGAGTGGGAAGGGAAGGGAACGGTGTAAAGGTGTGAAAGACTCTGGGGATATGCTCAGGTGTTCTGGATCTCCCAACGCAGCACATTTTAACATAAGGAGCTGTCTTCAGCGTATTCATGGTTTTTCCTATCAATTCCCCCATCAGAGCTTATTCTGTCACTTAGATTCCCTCTAGGTTCTTTCAACAGCTGTGTGGCTGAGAGCCTATCACAGGAGTGTTGCAGTAGTAGCACAAACACAGTCAGTGAGTACATTTACATGCACAGTAATAATTCGACATTAAACTAATTATGGCAGTAGGCAGATTATGCAGTAGTCATGTAAACACCTTACTCTGCTTACCTTAATCGGTGTAAGGTCAACATCGAAGTAAAAAACCTGTTTTCTTCGAATTATTAGAACATGTGAACACCTTAATCGTATATGATCTGTGTATGTGCTAGCACCAGCCGAGCGAGCCTCCCTCTTTAGCGTGAGTGAAGTGAGTTCGGAACGACTGAATGGATGCGTCTTAGAAGTAGTTTTCACAAACAAACTTTATACAAATTAAAAATCAAAATATGCTTCCCAAAAATAATATGTTCGCTGTGGTAGAACATTTATTTTGATTGGCAATGTTCTGTATTTAGTGCCATCAGGTAGCCTGATTTCAGATGTGTCCATGTTAACGGGTCTGTATTTAGTGTCATCAGGTAGCCTGATTTCAGATGTGTCCATGTTAACGGGTCTGTATTTAGTGCCATCTGGTAGCCTGATTTCAGATGTGTCCATGTAAACGGGTCTGTATTTAGTGCCATCTGGTAGCCTGATTTCAGATGTGTCCATGTTAACGGGTCTGTATTTAGTGTCATCAGGTAGCCTGATTTCAGATGTGTCCATGTTAACGGGTCTGTATTTAGTGTCATCAGGTAGCCTGATTTCAGATGTGTCCATGTTAACGGGTCTGTATTTAGTGTCATCAGGTAGCCTGATTTCAGATGTGTCCATGTTAACGGGTCTGTATTTAGTGTCATCAGGTAGCCTGATTTCAGATGTGTCCATGTAAACGGGTCTGTATTTAGTGCCATCAGGTAGCCTGATTTCAGATGTGTCCATGTTAACGGGTCTGTATTTAGTGTCATCAGGTAGCCTGATTTCAGATGTGTCCATGTTAACGGGTCTGTATTTAGTGCCATCTGGTAGCCTGATTTCAGATGTGTCCATGTTAACGGGTCTGTATTTAGTGTCATCAGGTAGCCTGATTTCAGATGTGTCCATGTAAACGGGTCTGTATTTAGTGCCATCTGGTAGCCTGATTTCAGATGTGTCCATGTAAACGGGTCTGTATTTAGTGCCATCTGGTAGCCTGATTTCAGATGTGTCCATGTAAACGGGTCTGTATTTAGTGCCATCTGGTAGCCTGATTTCAGATGTGTCCATGTAAACGGGTCTGTATTTAGTGCCATCTGGTAGCCTGATTTCAGATGTGTCCATGTAAACGGGTCTGTATTTAGTGCCATCTGGTAGCCTGATTTCAGATGTGTCCATGTAAACGGGATTATTAGGGAAATCGTTCTTCTTGCAAAGCATGTCAACGTTTTAATAGAACTATATTAATCTGATTATTAACAATAATCACATTATTATGTGTATGTAACCGTACTCATCGCCTCCCCTTCATTCTCCCCCATTGACCTCTATTAACTTGTGTTTGTGTTGCAGGACCTGGTGGGCAGTGCCCCTCCACAGAGGAACTGGAAGGGGATAGTCATCGCCCTGCTGGTCATCTGCATCATCTTGTCTCTGATCGTCACCTCTGTCATCCTGCTCACCCCAAGTATGTAACACACAATGCTGCATCACACTACATTACACTTATAAACACCTATTACACTCTCTTAGATTACACCACACACTCTCTGATACATAACACTACAAACACAGCATCACTTCCCCAACACACTTTGTAGGCATAGATGTATGACGGATGAGGCAGGAAGCTGCAAACATTGTTAAATCAAGTCATACTCATACTCATGTGAGATCTTGTTTTGATCAACCTGTTTTTGCAGGACATTTCCTGCATAGCAGAAAATGCTAATCTGTGGTATAGAGAAGGTTAAAAAAGGCTTCTAAAGTTTGTAATTTCCACTTTAAAATGTCTGACTTGATTTGCCCTAACTAAAGATGTATCAACCCCTACAAATATTTCCATTCATTATAATCCACATAATAATTCACATTTCCTGTTGCTGCTGGATTATTTTCCTGCTGTGAGAAACTGGTCAAATTAAGATCCTACAGTACATCTGTACCTGAGTCAGGCCACCAACAGAAAACTTGGCCTTGGCCAATTGGCCTTGCTAGCAGACAGCCCAGTAGGTAATTTAATTTCCTAAACCCATTCATTCAAAGACAGACAGGAGTAGAGATGTTGAGATGTGTCAGCTTGGAAATTGCATATTGGTTTTTCAGAAAGACGAAGTGAGGTCATCCTCTCACTAGGTAATGGGGCTTTAATGTAAAATGTCATTCAGTCTTGTTTAATGAAG